>NC_050604.1:26503301-26545801 GCF_013368585.1 Megalops cyprinoides
TTATGAGAGCTGTGTAGTGAATTCGCTCACACCAGAACTCTTGTCTCATGACACACAGTGAAACAAAGTCCCTTTGCCTGACTGCACTCATGATAATTGTCTGGAGGGTGTCTATATAAACTGTTAAATTCAGCCAGTGTGAAGCTCGCTCCCCTTACCTGGTGTGCACTGCCTGATATTACTAGTTAATACTCTTTATCAGTCGCTGGGGTAATTTTAAGACCTACAAAAGTGAATCTATTGAATTAAGAATATGTTTGTTTAGGGACTTAATTTTCTCATGTTTTTTGCTGAGATTAAGGCTTTGGATTTACTAATTGTACGCTCTGGAATCACTTCAGAAGTAATACTGTAATTAGAACAGTGCTATGTTTACTCAGATCTGTTAGAACAAAGCTGTATCAGCTGCATAAAGAGCTAACACTGCTGTCTTTCTGATTACAGAAAAGCAACGTAACACAACTGGTAAGTGTTTTTTCACTTTTTGCATGTGTGTATGAGTAACTACAGGCTAAGTGAAATACACTGAGAAAGGTGATGTCAGGAAACTCAGATCACATTGAATGCAGACAGATAAAAACAGAAGAATAAATAGTACCAGGTTTAACAGCAGGGAGAATGCACAGAGCACTGCTACCATGATGCTCATGAAAACTCTTCACAGGATGACAAGCCTGACATTTACAGAATATAGGGTTCAGATTTGAGTTCATGGCATCTGGTTTACATCTTAAAAGAGGTAACCACCTGCACTGTTTTCTCAGAGATGATATGAACACCCACAGATGTCAAAAACGTGTTGAATTAAGAATACAGGTTTATAATAGAAGGGACCTGTAGCGAAGGGCGAGAGCAGTCACCCCGCCCAGCCTCAAACCCAGGTCTACGGGGTACCAACCTGCAGCTTTGCCCGTGACACCAAAGAGCCAGGCTCATTGATATGGCAGTCAGAGTGCATACTGAACTGTAGTGACAGCACTCTGTCACAGGACCCATTTTTCATTGTCATGGATCATGCAGATCACTTTATTTAACCCTTTATTGCAGATATTGCAGTTAAAGTGCTCAGCTCTCTGTATCAGCCACCCACTTAGTCCTCAGCTAAACACGCCCTGTGTGATGACTGACCCAAAGTCTTATTCAGCTGTACCCTTAGAGTCCCCCCGCCAAATTCCCAAAAGATCCAAACCACACGTCCACCTGCTAAATGTCTGTGCTCAGACTCTCTCTCCGTCTGACACCTGTTCCTCCTAAACATTGTGGTAAAGACCTGCATGTTGATTGCACACAGCTGTTTAGAGAACCTGCTGAAGTTATCGGTGTAATATAAACCATTTTAGCTGCACTTGCATGGTAGGACTGGAGTGTCATTAAGTTTTTTCAGTTTGATCCTTTTTTTGAGGTGTTTTGTATTTTGTTTTTATTTTTTTACTCAGATGTTCTACTGTTTATAAGATTGCCAGTAACATGTTGATGGCACAAAAAGTTTCTCTATAGTTAATGCATGCTGTCGATATGCCATAAGCTGTGCCTTATATTCTACTTAATAGCAAGAACAGGAACAATGAAAACAATTTATTGACAACTCTGTATCAAGTGAAGTGTTATCAGCATGATGCAGTAGTGAAGATGGAGCAGCTCAGGGATTGTTCACCGTTTGTGATCCATGGTCTAGAGTAGACCACTCAGGCTAGTGGTGTTGTCATGATACCAAGACTGTACACCATGATACAACATGAGAGTCATGACTTATGATATTACTGTAATACCATGGCAGGTATTTAACCAGATCTTTGTAATTTTTGTGGCAGAAGAAAGAGAATTTGATCTGCCTCAATAAAAGCCAGTGTGGCCAATATGATCCTAATTTCTTTGTTAATATCATTTTACTAAGCTTAAGTTCTGAAATAACAGCACAACAATTGACCTTTAGGCTCATACATACCTAAATATACTGTTTATGATATACCAGTAAGTGGGGAAAAGCATGGCAGTGGTTCATGCCTGTGTGTGGGGAGGGGTGAGGAGAAGTCAGCCAGTTACAGAAGGAGCCTGCACACGTGGGCAGGATGAAGGTGATTCACTCTGTCCAGGTATACTGAAGCTGGCTATGAAAGTATTTCTATTTCCCCAGGGAAGAAGGATAAGCAAGAGGAATGTGGGGCAAGACAGGAAATGTTGGATGCCGGAAATTGACAGTAATTGTATATCTTTTTTGTTTTATTTGTTGAGAAACTGCAGTATTTTCTTTATAGTCAAGCCTACCTTCCACAACATAAGGCTTTAGTGTAGCTTTTCATTTGTACACTGAAAGCTACGCTTTAAAAACCTTAATTTTTGTCTGTAGTTTGTTTCATCCGTTTTAGGATATATCTCAAGATGCCATCTGAAGTTTGTTCTTTGGAGTCTGAGTTGGCTGTTTCCTTTACTGCTTCCTGACTGCTGACACTTTTTTCTGTGTCATGAGTGGAGACCTTTCATATCAGATCTTCTTTGCTTGCTTCAGGGCTCCTCTGAATCAGGTTCTCTGCTGTGGTAAAACGTGCATGTGCTCCAAAATGGTTTCCTTTGCCTCGGTTTTCATTGCAGCAAGTGTCTGTGGCCCTGTTTACACTTGGTTTTAAAATGCGTCTTGGGCGATCAGATCGCAAGTGGAGAGTGCTAACGACCGCCAAGATGCATTGTGATCCGATCACTCAAACCACTTGCCAAGGTGGTCTGAGACGCATTTGACCACATATCTTTTTTAGTGTAAACGCTAATGCGTCCTGATGCGTCCTCGACAAGGACGTAACAGGAAAATACGTCATAACTGCAGTTCACTCTTCGGGATCTTGTGGCCATCACAGCAGCAGCGAGAGCCCCTGCTTTTCTAACATTCTTCCTTTGTCTTGTCCTTCACTCTTTTGCAAGTTGCAAATGACTTTGTCCTGCCAGTCTCAACAGGTGGAATAGCCTGTACATGTATATTAGTTCTTGAAACATTTTTGTTTTCTTAACTAGCCTGTACCAAACAAATTTGACTATCTGGTGACAGAGACTGACATAATAACTGCAGGCGGGGTGACGTAGCCAGTAACGAAATCTGAACACAAGTGGTCAGCTGGACACCTTGGAGATGCATGTTAGACACGAGTGTAAACGGCAATGTGTCTCGGCTGTCCACTTGTGATCCCATCACCCAAGACGCAAAAACCAATTGTAAACAGGGATTGAGAGGCAGCGTCAAGAATTATTTGTAGGTTCCTGTTTTTGGATCTTTTCTTCAGATCTGTACATAACTTTTCCTTCATTTCTTGTGCCAAGTTTCTGTTGGAAACAGAGAGACATGAAGTCTTCCACATAACCAGCAGTGCAGAGGAGAGAGTTGGGTCTTTCTCCCAATTTAGTGTATCAGTAAAACAGGGCATCTCGAAAGGTTTCACAGGTGCTGATGTTAGTGCCCATTGGCATAAGATGGAATTTTTCCTGTTTTCTGCCATTACGGCACAGACAGCTTGCTGCTGGACTAAAAACTGCTCCACCATGTCATGAGTTCCAGTGTGTCGGTTCATCATAAGTGAGTTCATGTTGTTCAGTGCCCTCGTCTGTATGCTTTGTGGCAGCTGCCACACATTTGGTAGTCCCAGTCGATGTTTAGTGATTTGTTGACAGCTAATCCAAAACATGGAATCTGTGTAATGTGAGAAAGCCTTGCAGTCGTTGGTGACAGTGGTGATTCAGTCTCTCTTCTGTCAGAGTTTGGCAGGGTGATGGCTGTTCAGTGCTGCTCACCCTAAGCTCTGAACTCCATTTCCCAGCTGCCCTTTCCAGCTGCGCAGTCAGGGCCGTAAACGCGTCCATCGCTCTTCCGCTCCAGCCGTCTGCGGTGCATGAGGAGCAGTGTACCCCTGCAAGCTGCGCACTTGCTGCCTCTCCTGTGTCAGTAACACACAGAAATTTCTGCTTAAAGCTGTTCCTGCCAGGTAGCTCTGATTTGCTTAATCGCTGCATACCTTGTCTAAATTCTGATTTCTCAATGGAACAAACTGGTCATGTCATCAGTAATTGATCATAGACAGTAAGAGAATGAAGATATGAAATCAACCTCATATTTCTACAAGAATTATCTGTAGTGTCATTACAAAAATTAGGGTTCAGTTACTTGTCAGCTTTTATCACATTTTTTGGGTGTACGAGAGGAGGCAAACAGGTCAGTGGATGTTAAGGCTTCTGTCTCGCTTTCTTTCTGTGTTCTCCTTGTCTTCATTTTCTTTTTTTCTTTCCCCTCACAGTGGTGTGATCCCACCCACCTGAAACCAAAAGGGGATGGGACCCGAGACCAGACCCGTGTCCCTGCCTTCCTGAAAGACGCCACACCCCTCAGAGTGCTGGGCACGAGCCCTCAATTTGTCCTGGCCTAGATCATTCTGTTATTTTCTGAATTCAGTCAGACACAGCCCCGCTGAGGGTTAGCATGCGTGTGTGTGTGTGTTTGTGTGTGCGCGTGTGTTTGTGTGTGTGTGTGCATGAGTGCATGCATGTGTGTGCTGTAGCTTCAGACCCCCCCCCCAAACAGAGGCTCAGCTGGTAGGACATGAGCCTGCAGCCAGACCTTTCTCTGAGGTTCACTGTGCTGTTCACCCCTGCGTTGCTGCTGCAGTCAGTGAGGTTTTTGTGTCTCTTCCATGAAAGTCATTTTATCCTGTTTTAAACTGTCACTGAATGCACACAGGCAGAGTGTGCAGCTTCCTCCTGCAGCCGTCGGCCTCAGAGTGACACTCCTCATGGTCACCTCTGAAAGGCTGTGCTGCTGCTCGCTTTCACATCTTAAATCTTTGGTTTTGTGGCACTGCATAGCTACATAATAAAAGGAAGGAAATGCTACTAAAATAAAGTCAAATCACAGAGTTAAGCCATAAGACATGAACAAAACTAGTTATTAATACAAACCCAGAAAATTTATCAAAAGTTAACAAAAAATCAAGACTGTGTATTTTTGTTTCTGTTTTTATTAATCTGATGTATTTTAGAAATCAATTTCCATTTCACATTTCCATTCCAATTTTTTTTTTCCATTCCATATTTTGAGTCCATTTTTAAATATGGACAGAATAACTTGAGCTGATTTACTGCATACAGTAAAGCAGGGCTCATTCTCAGTCCTCATCAGTTCATTAATATTGTAACACAGATGTTTGTATGAGGAGTGAGACTGTAGCCCAGTGCAGGGCTTCCCAGTCCTGCTCTTACTGCCTGTGTGCAGCTTTCCATTCCATATCAGCTCTCTGCCACTGAGCTGTTCATTGAGTCTTTAATCTGACATCTACAGAGCTTAGTATTCTCCATATTTTTTGTTTAAATGTGACTTGAAAATCACTGGCAGCTGTTTCTGAAAAGCTGGATTACTTTTTCAGTTAATTCTTTTAAATTCAAGCGTAATTAATCAACTAAATAATATCATATGGGGAAATACTAATATGAAAAATTGACAAATCTAAATGGGTAAACCTCAGACATTCAGGCTAAGAGGGAGTCAGTTCAACAGCTATGGTGTCTTTTGAATTTCGGAAAGAGTTTTATCTGTTCATATCTCGCATCACAATTTGTAAGTAATGTCAGTGACTGTCATGATGTTTAAGAATGTAAAGAATGAGATGAGTGCTCACATGTGTTACTCTGAGTAACCACAGAGCCTTGTAGTGGTTATACTGAACGCCTGATTCCCCATGACCACCCGCTAAAACCATCAGCTACGGCTGAGGCTGAGCTGTATAGAATGCTTGAATGATGGGGGAAACTTGCGATCTTTGTTTTTTAATAGCACATTTTAGATGCCTGTGTGAATCTCACATTATATGCTTCCTCAATTGGGTGGCTTCACGAGTCTAATTTTATCTTGTGCCTCATGTGTGTCAAATATTCATATTCACAGTGTAATCACTTGTGCAGCTGAGTTTTAATTTTAACTGGAGTGTTCCTGAAGCCTTATCTGACGCCACCTAGTGGAGATCACAGCCACTGCTCTATTTCCTGTAACGGTAAGAGTGGTGTGTTCTCCTGCACGGGTCTATGCTTGTTTGCACTTCCTCATGAGTAATCTGAATGTTCTAACAGCAGTGGTGTAATATTTGAACGTTAAAGCTTTGATTACAAGTGCCTGTTGTTGTTTTTACATGTTGCCTTACTTGGCAGAGATGATCTGCACAGGTGTAAAGTGCATGAGAAAAGCTGAATTCCCATCCAAAGCAAGGGGCCATTGTCTCAGAGGCATTAGCTGCTGTGTCTGTGTTATGAGCACAGCGCTCTGTGAGTTCTCTGCAGTGTAAGCCCATAGGGGGAGGGGTTAGTGTAACTCCCACTCCTCCAGTGTGTGTGCATATGTGTGGCTGGAGGAAGCTGGCCCTCTCTCCTCTGGTTCATCTGAGGTCAGTCCAAGACTTTAAAGGGAAACAATGCTGTGCCTTTCAGCTAAAGCTGAAATCCACTGCATTTCATGATGACAGGGAAAGAGAGAGAAAGACTCATTCAGCCATCTGCAGCTTCCCTTCTGCATCGCTTTGTTTTCAAAGATTCCCCAAACGGAGGAGGGGGGAGAAAAAAAAACTCTTTAAACGACATAGCTTTTGCTTCATGTTTTAGTGTGATTGTCTAAAAGTTGAAAATCTTCCTGTTTTTTATGTCATTTTTACATATGTATTATTCTGAGTCATCCTTAAGAGTTTTGCACTTCCCTCTGGTATGAGTTCCATGGCCATTCCTTTTGCACTCATTTAAGGAGAAAAAATATTTGATTTTTGTGCACTGTAAACTATAAGCTGTTTGCTGCCAAATAATGCGTATGTGCTGTTTTACTATGTAATCTCTGTGCTGTGAAAACGCTGTTGACTGAGATGTTTGTTTTTATATTTTGCATTTTGGTTTAGTATTCAGTCAGTGTGCAGCTCCTCTGTTGTGGCAGGTTTCAGTGCTCATTGTCTGATTGGCTGTGAGGCGTCTACTGCTGGTGCACTCTGCAGTGCTGAACCACTAAACCAGAATCGCTTCAATGAACACCCCGCGGAAAGGGAAATGTGAACAGTGGGATTCATTGAAGTCATCCTGGGTTTTAGATGTCAGTCAGATTCATCATTTGATGTACTGTTACAATGGAGATTAATTATTTCTCAATATCACTTGACTACAACTGTAGCTCAGTCATCGCATCACCTGTTGCTTACAGTAGCATCTGTTGGAGACATACAGTAGCTTATTACAGTAGATCATTGCAGCTTTCAAATATGCCCCAATACAGTTATGTATGCTACTAACAGTGCTTGATGATACTATAGTATGAAACTTAAAAGGAAAAATGCTAAATCATACTCAGAGCATGTCAGTATATTATGCGCATCATTTGGGCTGTTTCATTCCTGTAAGAATGCTTTGTGTCCATGTTCTTAATCTTCTAATAAAACATGTAAATGTATGTTTATTGTGTGTGAATTGAAGGACTCTGCTTACAGGTTCCATTAGAGTAATAAAGGTGATCTCCGCTTTTACAGAACATTGTATTCCTGTAAACCACATCATAAGCCGCGGCATCTGGAACTGAATGTTATTTTCCCATTGATTCATTGTTATAGGCAGGAGTACTTTCTTCTGTCTAAAAAACTAAAGAAACATCTGTGCACTATTAATACTGTATAAATATTTGTATATTTAAATATAGTCACATCAGAATTACAGTATAATGACATGTGACATTTGGCGAATGTCAGGACAGGGAGAAGAGCAAATGGGACAAGTGTTTCTTAAGGGTGAGTGAGACAGAAGATACCCTGAATGTTACACAGTCACTTCAGGGTCAGTAGACACCCAGCAAGCTGCTACAAATGGCATTACATCAGTACTGTCTGTCTCACTGCCTTCCTTTTTCTGTAGTATATCTCTTTACGATTTTATGGTAAAGAGATTCCAGGTTTCAGTCAAAATGTTTTATAACACTCTGATCTCCATCTTGTGCTTGTGCTTTTTTATTAACAAGAACTTGCAGTTCTTGTTAATGCTGCCTCTTGTACCATTCCTCCCAAAAACCACACCAATGTGAAGGCATCCCACACTACAGGAAAAAAAAAAAAACATTTCTTTTTCTGTATGGGGAAGTTAAATTTAAGTATTAAGTGTTGACCTGCATCCAGAGGCCCTAATTTTAACACTTCCACAACACTGCTTCTGCTGTAGTGTATGGGGGGGGGGGGGGGGGGGGATACTAGGGAATACTAGTTGTATTCTAGTACAACTGTTCTGTTAATCTCTCTGCCAATCTCTCGTCACACCTTGCAGTACAAACAGCATAGAGATGCAGCCATTTTATTTGTAAAGCAACCAAGTGGTTGCCTCATGATGTGGAACTCGTCAGACCTGTTGAATGAGCAGGGAAGTCTCTAACTGCAAGAACTATCTTGTTTCATCTACTACACTGCAAGTTAGTAGCAGTGCTCTACATTATAAGTAAGGAGGGACTATTCAGTGTATAGGATACGCCCAGGTCCCACATGTGATCCTCTCTGCTAAATGGGTTTAGACCTAATGTCTTACTGTAATTGGGTTACTGTAAAGATACAGTGAAACTAGTGAGATTAGCCTGAAGTGATACAATTGGTACTTACAAAAAAGTATGGAAAAAAAATAATGCAGCATGGTATCTCACATTTTACTTCAGACTCAGATTTTCCCATTACAGCAATAGCACGCCTGTCATGGCAGTAAAAGCGCCGACTTTGTAACAGAAGGCCATGAAGAGCATGAAAACTAGCAGGCAAGATATTTCTCTCACAGTCCACTTCACACTCATGGACCAGCCTTGCGCATGTGAAGCAATTCATTTGAAAGCCAGCACTGCCATCTAGAGGAAGTTGTCAGGAGTGCACCTTGTGATGAGATGTCGGTGGACCGTGCTGTAATGCCGAAGGTTATTTATCTCACTTTCAGTAAAGTCAACTTTGAATGACATACTTACTGTAAAAGTAAATATATTTGACATTATTATGTCAGAGACAGTATAATTTCCGCTTTCTGAAAATCTGGCTCAGAGTATACAGTCCCCGAATCAGAGCGAAACGGTCAAATTTTTCAAATTTTACCGCCAAAAGTGATGTGAGCCTCAAGTGAGAGATTCGCGGCTCCGGCTGGCTGCACGATGAATGGTCTGTATGCTTTTATATAAGTTAATATCAACACTATTAACTGTATTTATTAATGATAAAAGCTTAGTGTCCTACAAAGTCCATTAGGTGGGTAACAACCTTAATGCTTCCTTTACCACATCGGGAGCTCGTTGCGCTATGCTAGCTAGCGAAACAAAGTCCAGCTCAGGCGATTCGCTTGCTATAATTGGCTAACTGGGTAGTTTCTGAATGATGTTCAATATAAGTTATTGTCAGGTTCAGTGAGATTGTTATTTAGTTTTTGATTGTCCGAATGTGCAGTATTGCCAGGCTTAAACACAGCGGTAAACTACTGAGAAGTGAACGGCCAATCTAAGTTGTTTGAGTCAGACATAACCATCGTTTAATACGGTCCCTTTCATTGCTGTGAAAAGTGCAGATCGGGAAGAGCAAAGTCCCCTCGGCAGTGGAGCAGGACCAGGAGTCCAGTGATCAGAATCACATAGGTTAGTAAGTCAGGCCAAGCTTTGGCAGGGGATTCCATGTGACAGTTTATGTGACAGGCTGACTAGGTCCAGATTAATTTTCTAATATAAGAAAAAGAGAGAGAGAGAGAGACATTTGGTGTCAGTCTTGGTTCAGATCACATGGATTCAGCCTTACAATGTGGGATATAGACATAGTTCACCAAAGTGGTTTACCAAAAAGAGTGAAAGTACCACTGCTGTAGGTGGTGACACAGCATGATTATCTCAAGACACACACACGCGCGCACATACTCACACACAGGCACCTGCAGTACACATCAGACAGGCAGAACCAATGCAGGAAGTCAGAGACACATTTATTTTGTGTGACATTGATGGCCAGTGCAGTATTACAGTATTAATACACGGGGAAAGAGATCTGTATCATATGTAATGTCCTATACCAGGAATTACAGGCTAACATCTGCATAGCAGCCCCATAATGAACTGAGTAACGGTTTAGCGTGGGTGTGTTGGATCATCTTGGGTGTGGGTGTGTGTGGGGGGGGGATGCCTGGTTTAGAAGCATTGAGATAAAGTCACCATGATATTTTATGACCATTCTTATTAAAGTAACTAAAGTTTCTGTTAAATCTGTCAAATTTTAGAAACATACATAACTATGAGTAATACACACTAGTTTAAAATCTCTAGTCTCCTTGACTGTTGTTATTAGTAGCAAACAAGGTGAAATTAATATGTGACTCCTGCATTCAAAAAAACAGGTAGAGAAGGGTAAGGTGCCTGTTTCATCAGAAGGGGATCACACTGGCCTTTGATTGGCTCAGATGTCTCATGTGACACATCTGGACCAATTATGTCTTACATGCAAAGCAAAGAGCAGCGTTATATCAATGTAGTGGACAGAGATACTCCTTTTCCATTATCTCATTAGAGCTATACACACCATGGTAGGCCAGTTTTTTAAACTTTTCCACTTAGAGCTATACCACACCATGGTAGGCCAATTTTTAAATCTTTTCCTCTCAGTAATAATAATAATAATAATGTGTAGATAATTAGCAAACTTGCAAAAAATTAACATTTTATGTAAAAGCTGACTGACTTTGATTGAATGCAATGTCTGCACACATTACAGATGGTTAGCTATGGTCTTCAGTGTTGCAGCAGTCACGCTCACTTGTAGCTAGCTGATGACAATCCACAGCACACAACAGCATCGGCTAGCAATGGCCATTCACTACGCATGCAAAAGCTCCACCCACTCCAGTCTGTTTAGAAGGGGAGTTGTGCCAGTGGGGCAGGAAATCAGGCTGTGCCACAAACAGTTCTGCAGCCAGCGTGGCCCAGGCTCTGCTCCAATGGGACAGTGGAAAAGGGGAAGGATATACAGCCATGCAAAGAAGGTCAGCAGAGACACAATCACAGTGAGAAAAATGTTTGGATTACATATCAGATGTGATTTTTATATATTTATGAAAGAGTTCCTCTCTTCCCCTTCCCCATTTGCTGTGTGGTCCTGTCTATCAGCATTACTGTCCAATGGAAAAAGCCCCTGAGTCATTGGACAGCTTCTCTTCCAGTTTGACTGACTGCTGACTACAGCTGCTTCGATAACGTCCGTTGCTGTGAGAGACATTGGCCATGATCTGAGATTCAGACACCTAAACAGACAGAAGGAGGGACAGAATGAGGAGAGATGGCGAGAAACGTAGAGGCCCCAAAGCCAAAGTAATGGTTCATACAAAACTTAATACAGCGTGGAGATCAGACAAATATTGCCATTCACACAGAGGCTGAGAGAGTTACAGTCTGGCCCCATTCCTCACACTAAGACACACACGCACGTTTACATATATATATATATTTACAGTGCTTTGGCAGCTCAGGCTTCTATGTGCTCAGAGGCAGAGGTTGTAGTTACAGTTAGAAATGATGGATTATTCCTGCACCTCTTCAAATTTCTTGGCCTTGTATTGTTCTGCCCCCTTCAGGAAGTTCAGAAGAATGATGTCACAAAGAACCGTACCCTGCAGCAAATCAGACAGAGTGAAGAACAGAGCACTTTAATGGACGACAGAGCTACGGTAGGAGTACAGCGTACTGCATTAACAGAAACAGTAACAGCAGATTAATTATCTCAGTAAAGCGGTTATGAAGGAGTCTCACCACTCCAACAGAAGTGAAGGCAGCTACCATGTTGATGAGAGTTGGGATCATGTTGAACTTCCCAGCCTGGGTGGGAGTGAGACAGAGGCACAATTACACACAGAGAACAGACACTCTCTCAAAGGCAGCCAGAACAGCATTAACCCGACACAACCAGAGTCTCGCTCACACAGGCGCAGAGTCATACACAAACATACAGAACAGAGATGCTCACAATGAAGGGAACATGTTAGCAAGCTTGACACAAAATTATATTGAAGATGTGTTAATTATATTGAATATTATATTGAAGATCAGTTGGCTGATGTTTCAATAATGGACGAAAATATTTAACACAGAAAACAGCATGAAAAATTTGAGAACAGGTAGCAAGTGGTCATGGGAGACGTAGTTCTTGGAAACTTACGTTGCCGTTGACTAGCACATCGAACCTGATTGCATAAGCCTTGAGAAGTGTGCGGTATTCTGTCCCGTTCTCCATCTTGTAGTATTTGGCATACCTGACAGCACGAAAATGGTTAGTGTAGCATGAAAGAGACGGATAAAGAGAATAATGTTTGTAGTCTTCTGATTGTCCAGGGTTTGGGGAGAATGTGCTGATTGGTTAGGGTTGAGTGGGAATATTCTGACTGGTCATCGTGTTCAGTTGGAGTGCCGTGACAGTCTACTCTTTAATAGAAGTTGTTCCAGTTGGCCAGTGTTATGGGAGAGTTCTGAATGGTCATGTGTTCAGTGAAAATGTTCTGAATCATTGGTGTTCATCTGCAGAGTGGTCAGGGGTGTGTGGGAATGTTCTCTTTGCTCAGATGGAAACATGGTCACTGTTGAGAGGCAGCGTTTTGTACCTGAAGTTGTATCCTGGAGATACGTTGTTTTTCTCAGAGACGGCGTCAAGGCGTGTGAAGGAGTAGGAGGGATTACAGCTCTCCTCTGACTTATCCAGATCGCACATCCACCCGATCTTTATACCAATCACTCCTCCCTGAAAGAAAGAGAGGGAGTCAGTCAAAACGTCTGTCAGGACTGAAAGAGGGGTGCAAATGAGAGACAGGGTGAGTGAGACCCGGCTCTCAGGGTGACAGAATGAGAGAGAGGGTGAGTGAGACCCGGCTCTCAGGGTGACAGAATGAGAGACAGGGTGAGTGAGACCCAGGTCTCAGGGTGACAGAATGAGAGACAGGGTGAGTGAGACCCGGCTCTCAGGGTGACAGAATGAGAGACAGGGTGAGTGAGACCCGGGTCTCAGGTTGACAGAATGAGAGACGAGGCTGATCCTTAACTTCTTGGCGAGGGTGGAGAAGTTCTGGTGGGCAAATCGTATCACATCTCCTACCCTGAAGATGGGGCAGTAGGTGTTGTTCACTGTGTCGAAGTTGCACTTCTTTATGTAAGATGGAGTTATGGTGGGTAGGAAATTACCCCTGAGAGAGAGGGTGAGAAGGGGAGTCACCCATCAAGTCATCCTTATTTTATAAAAACGAAATTGTGAACATATGCAGAAAAAATTACCGACAGGTGTTTATCTTAACTTCTATACTATACAGTTTTCTTCATGTGAGCCATTTATTTTTAACATATATAATTGTTTGCAAATATAATGCAACATGTTATGTAACTGCATGTGCTGTAAAAAATATATGATGTATGCATTTCATTATAAATAACAGGGGCAATATACTATTAGTTTAATGTACTGATAGTATTAATAGTTTATTGGCATACATTCTCATAAGTTCAAATTCCTCAGTGATATCACTAGCAGTTACTATGATTGTATTGTAATTAATAGATTTCAGCAACTCAGCATTAAGTGGAGTAAATTATTAAATTATAGGATTATGATTGTGCTGATGATGATCTGATATCAGGCTTGGCAGGGTTCCTTTTTCTTATTTAACTGTAATCAGATTTTAACTGTCATCCTTTTTCTTATTTAACTGTCATCAGATTTTTTTTTTACTATAACATTATAACATATTTAACATGTATTTCATGAAGTCACATAAGCAGGTTCCGTTGCTTCATAATACTTGAAAAAAGGTTTGGGAAACAGTGTTTACAAACTAAAGAGGGTTTTATTAAAGATGGTAGACTTTTATAAAAGATGACTCTCAGCATGTGGAATAAAGTCACGTGCCTTCGCAAAACAAGAACCTGAACATCGTAACAGAAGAATGTTAAGTATGTTTCAAATAAGAAAGTGGGCCTCTTGGATTTAAATCTGAATGTATTTTTTCTGTCAGGTAGCTGAATTATGTGAAAACAAGCCAATGAAAACAATGTTTATTTGATATTAACTGAATCCTGCAAAGCCTAATAATAGGTAATGAATCCCATGCTTATAATGGAATATGAATTCCTTGTGCATCGACTGTGAGACTGACTTGGTGAAGTTAAAAAGCGGGAAACGGATGCTGTTCTTGATGAAGATGGTGAAATTTTCAACCTCCATCATGGGCTCTCTGAGAGAGGGAGAGAGAGAGAGTGTAATAAATCTGCACTGAAAAGTTTAAATATTGTGGCGCACTGAATACTACATTACATTAAAACTATTGAGAGAGAATTAATACAGCACAGTATAGATACAGTGACTACCTGGACACTACAGTATATTAACACTGCACTGAGAGAGAGGATTAATACAGCACAGTATAGATACAGTGACTACTTGGACACTACAGTATATTAACACTGCACTGAGAAACAGGGTTAATACAGTAATATAATTTAATTAATATAGTATGTGTTCTTTAGTGTAATTGACTGCACACCCTGGTAAATGGCTGCACAGGAATGTATAGACTGGAGGTACAGACTGACAGACAGACAGAGCCTCACGTTTCAATGTAGTCAATCTCAGCAGGACACCAGCCTGTGATCTCACAGGTTTTTAAGGAGCTGTTGAAGGTGACACACCTGCCTGTCATCAGACCTGAGAGGTAGATAAAGCCAGTGAAACAGAAGCAGCAGAGTTTTCTCTAATTTCTCATGGTAGCATGCAAAAACCATCACCAGTCTGGATGAAGCAGTCAATCACCTGATGAGGAAAGGGAGAAAGTTTAGAAAGGACTCCTGAATATCTGACCTCTATGGCCTGGGTTCAGTCCCAGCTGTGGCATCAGCCAACAGTAGCTGGGAGACCAGAGTGACAGAGCAAATTGGCTTTGTTCTGCCAGGGAGAGGGGTGGGTAGGTTAGCCAGGGATCATCTGTTTCATTTCACACCAGCGACCCCTGCTGGTCATTCGGGCACCCACAGTCTGCCTGTATAAAGTGTCTTCCTCTGTCTTATATCTGATGACTGACTTATGACTTGTAGACTGCAGTGTGAAAAGAAGTGATGCTGGGCATTCCGTGTTTTGGAGGAGAGATCCCATGCTTGTCTGTGCTTTCCCAGATTGTAAACAGATTGCAGGGCTGAATGCCATTATAAAGACACTGTTGGGCAATCCAGATTGGAAGAAGGTGGAAATAAAACAGAAAACATTCCTCTGCATCCCACATCACACACATCAGGGAGACAGAGGTTGAAAATGAGACCATACATATTAACAGACCATACACCATACCATTATCACCATACATACTAAGGAAGACACACAAGTAAGATGGTGACATGAGCGTGAGGTTAGTATAAGAGATACAAGTGAAAGGGTGACATTACCGTTTCCTCCTGGTTTCTCCTTTTTCTTCTTGCAGTCATTGTCACTTGTACAGCTGTACTTCTTCTCACTCTGTGCACAGAGACAAACCGGGGTAAACTATGGTAAATGAGCGTGGAATGGGGCAAATCATGGTAAAAATGTAATATAACTCGTAAAATGAATGTTAATAATGTGATTTTAGAGTAATGAAAGAATAAACCACATGTTTGACGTGATTGATGACGGTTTTGTCAGCTGGCCATTAAACTGTGTCTACAAGAGAGAAGATGAATGGCAAAAGCCAATATTTTTGTGAAAAAGCAGATTTCATGCCACATGTCTTGAAGGACATGACCATTATGAGATGTTTAGGTGGGTATAAGCACTTAAATGGTGGGTTTTTGAACAAACTTAAAGGAGTGAGATTCATTACATTACATTACATGCATATAGCAGCCATTCTTATCCAGAGTGACTTCCAGCACAGTAAAGCAGAAGTGTACCCACTCAAGTTACACAAGCAACAGTGTCAGACTAACTAACCACAGTCGCAGACCAGTGAGTGTGAGCATAACACTATTCAAGCCCTACCACAACTTTACTTGTGCAACCTGACTAGGCAACAGAAGCCAAGTACACTACATCACGATACACATAAAATAAACACCAAATCCTAGCGGTAGCAGGTGTTAGGGGGCAGGGATTGGGATTCATCAGAACAGCCAGATAAGTCTGCGTTCAGTGGAAAACAATAAACTCTCTTTCTCCTTAAAGAAAAAAGGCAAAAGAATGAAAGTGGTTTGAACCCATAGCCAGCCAGTCTGAAAGATTAATCTGGGGAAAAAGCCTATTGCCCTTCCTGTTTTCACTGCTTTTTCTAAGTGTCAAATGTTTACATGCAAACAGGAGTATATGGGAAATGGCTCTTTTTGCAGAGGCATTAAAAACGGATGAATCAAGCTGTTGTATTAGTAATGGCATAATTGTGATCTCATTGTTGAGCTCAGTGTCTGTGGCTGGACTCACCTCAGGACAGACGCCCTGAATCTGGTTCTCCGTGGTTATGAGTTTAGTAATAATGCAGAACACAGATGCACCCTGACAGACAAACAGTAATTAATGACCTGCACAGTTCACACATTGTCTACGCTGAGATCTACGCAATACCAAGCCAGTACCAAGGTCAGTGCCTGCACATATCCATATGCACAAAACATCTGTTTCATTCTGTTTATGGTGGCAATTATGTCTTTAACTATACATGTTAGTGTCTCAGCACTGAATGGTGTGAATCTTCCAGGGAAAAGGGTTTCTGACCTGTGTAGGTGTGACATAATCCGCCACATCCATGACCCTGTTGTTGTAGACGCCAAAGCCCTTCACCTTGGTCATTACTGAGGACTCGATGGCAGTGTCTCTCACCTGGTACGCCTTCTCATGCACGAACACCCACCTGCAGGAGGAGAGAGAGAGAGGGAGAGAGGGAGGGGGAGAAGAGAGTGATGGAGGAGAGGTGGGTGAGAGAGGGAGGCAAAGATTAAAGGAGCAGCAGGAGATACTTAAGGAGTGAGCTTGTATTTTAGTTCATTGTTGAGTAAAGATAAGGTGCTGAAGTCAGTGAATGATAACTCCAAACTCATTTTTGCACAATAAGTTTTCATAATGAGCATTAAGTTACAGCTTCTTGACAGTGCCGTTCCTTCCTCTTCCTCTCCTGCTTTGTGCTTCTTTTGCACCGGATTGGCCTGCTGTCCCATGTGCTCTATCCTTAACATCAAGTCATTCATGTCCTACAGCTGTTAGCGCTTTCAGCTTCATAGGAGCATGTTTCTGCTCACACAATCAAACCCCTCCACCAGACACTACACAGTCTGAACTTGGCCCAGCGAGGACCAAAACGCAATCTGCAGAATATCACTCAGTGCTGCAGGGTGTCTGTACACAGTGCTACAGTGAACAAGCTGGTAAGGAGTTAACACACTGAGAAATATTCTCTGTACTACACAACGCTGCATTGTAAAGTACTAATACTCACAACACTATACTACTCTACCTAAGTAGGTGATGTAGCAGCTGCATAAACCCGTTGATTTCTCTTCCTCTCTAACACACACACTCTCTCTGTTGGGCAGTACTGACCCGATGAAGTAGATGATGATGAGAAGCTGTACGACCCGATTGATGATGCCGATGGTCCAGCTTTTCACCACCACAGACTTGGTCGTCCCATAAGTGAAGAAGTCTGTAATACAGCCCATCATTTTGAAGCAGGAATGGAGGAACAGTTCAGCCTGTAAGTGGAAATCTACAGTGTAGTGTCCTCTCCCGGTTTTACCAGGTGTAGTGTCCTCTCCCTCTGCCCTCCTGGTTTTACCGGGTGTAGTATCCTCTCCCTCTGCTCTCCTGGTTTTACCGGGTGTAGTATCCTCTCCCTCTGCTCTCCTGGTTTTACCAGGTGTAGTATCCTCTCCCTCTGCTCTCCTGGTTTTACCGGGTGTAGTATCCTCTCCCTCTGCTCTCCTGGTTTTACCGGGTGTAGTGTCCTCTCCCCTCTGTGCCACTCTAAATACCAGCTAGCCTCCTCTTTCGGCCTCGATCTCTAAATCTCAGATACAAAACAGTAATGCCAATCTGAGCTCCATCGGCCTCTTTCGGTTTGTAGCTTAATTAAAAACGAGCATGAATCCAATCTCTAACTTCCTCTTGTTGCCTCTTTATGTCAAAAACCAAATGAAAAACACTTTCTATTTCTCCCTGCCTCTGTTCCTCCCTCTCTTCCTCTCTCTCCTCCCCACAGTATTCCCCACATTCCCTTGCTTTTCCCCTGAGATTTCTCTTCCTCCCTCCATCCCTCCCTTCCCCCCACCCTCCCTCTGTTCTCAGACACATCTCATTACTGTCTGAGAGAGGAGGGTGGTTCACCCATTGCTGCCCAGTAAAACCTGTGAGAAGTGAAACACCTGCAGCCGCTTCTAAGTGACCAACACAATGATCCACGTAAATAATCAAGCTCCACGGGGATTCAGCCCTCCTCAGTGTTCTGAGACATCACTCCTCACTCATTCTGTGATCCACTCATTTACCCACTCAGCTATCACTCACCCTTCAGTCTCTGTCACCTGTCACTCATTCTCTCTCGGTCCTTCATTAATTCATCACTCTTTCATTCAGTCACTCTACTACTGATTCGTATGGGGATGAAATTGTCTTATGAGAACATCTTCAGGAAACAATGTTTGCACCTGGTCGCCTAAAATTGCTTAATATTCCCTACCATCCAGAGTAATAATTATTCCCACTGACTCCCACAAGATTGCTGCCCAAACCATAACAGATCCACCACCATGTTTAACAGCTGGGAACAGGCAGTGTGGGTTGAAGGCTCACTTTGGCTTACTCCAAACATAAACCCATCCAGAAACAGGAAAAAGTAACTTATCAGTTGTGATATGTTGTGACTTATCACACCATATTACTTGTTTAGGAAGTGCAGGTTTTGTGCTTATCACAGCAGCTTATGTGTTGCACACTGATCTTGGCTACAAGTGGAGCCCTACCATAAATAGCCATAAATAATAGCTTTGTAAAACTCACTACATACAGTTTTGGTTGAGACTGGGTCACAATGGTTATTTATTCTGGCCATTGTTGTGGTTTTTATCATCTGTCCTGCATCTATGTACTGCTGTCTGAACTTGTGACCACTGTTCCTTCCTGATGCAGTTGTTCCTTGGTTAGCAGATGCTGTAATTTTGTGGCATTTTAAATAAATTTGCCATTTCTGTGACTGACACACCTGCAATTGTACCAACTCTGTGACCTCTGTCAAAATCTTTTAGATATCTCAGGTAGCAATAGAAGTTCACTTACTAAAGGGCTGTTTTTCTCTTCTACCAGAAACATATTGGTAATTAGTATTGACATTCGTATAAAACATGTGTCAACTCATTTTTAATTTCACCTTAGTTACTTAAAAGTTCTTTTTCATTTGGCCTTTCCATTATTTTGCCTACCTCTTATGTGTGTGTATATTTATCATTCAGGTGTAAAAATGTTAAAACTTCAGACTGCCTCACCAAAAGGTTCTTTCCTCTCATGTGTCAGTGGTAATGAAAAGCACACTATTTGTTTAGAATGTGC
Source organism: Megalops cyprinoides (assembly GCF_013368585.1). Lineage (NCBI taxonomy): Eukaryota > Metazoa > Chordata > Actinopteri > Elopiformes > Megalopidae > Megalops > Megalops cyprinoides. The sequence continues at coordinate 26,522,870 of NC_050604.1, forward strand.
TTTACTCAATACCTGGGCTGTTTGGAGACATGTGTGGCATGTAACGTGAGGCTAAGCAGATTGGTGAGCTGTGGGCACTGAAAGAACATTTAGCAGTGATTTTTATGGTGTGGGCTGAGCTGTTCAAAGCACAGGTAGCAACATATTAACTGTCAAACACTTCCACCTTGATTATTCACTGGTTTATACTATTACATGATCTGTTTCCTGTTCAAGCTGAATGTTTACCCTGCTCAGGGTTATCAGAGTATTGCCTGCTACTCAAGCCCATAACCCTCTGGTTCCAGTGTTCACAAACTCTCCCTCACCATCACACAAACAAATACGCTGTGTACTAACACACAGACATTAACACAGTCACACTGGTAGACAAACACAACGCTGATATGTACAATGACGAATGTTAGTACATCACATTCCCATATGTCCTCTGTATACTCACTCACAGACATACAAAGACCATAACACAGTGATGCAGGAGACATCAGGCCAGCTGCAACAGGAGTTTCCATCTCCAGCTCACTACACCACTCAACTCTGTTAGAACAGAAATAACCATTTTTGGCAATGAAGTGATTTAAAAAAAAAAAAAAAACTTCAAACTTATGTTGCAGTTCAACATTTCAGTGGACAGAGGTTGAGGTTTATATCTCTAATTGTGTGCTGTTGGCCCATACAGACCAAGCAGACGTGCACTCCCCTGCAACAAAGAGTAGCAGATTTATCTGTGGACTCTGACATATTATACTCATCCAAATGGATGAGTGCAAAGATAAGAGACAAGAAAGAAATCAAATACAGAAATGAGAAAGAGCAAAGAAAATGATGAGAAGTAGCTGAATTTCTGTGCTGGTCACAGCTTAATCCAACCACTCAGGGGGAGGGACGCTGATGATGACTTAAGCCGCTTGAGGATTTCTCAAACCTTTGCAATTAGATTTGAGTGAAACAGGAGACTGAGTGAATGTGAAAGTGAGGGAGAGGAAATGGAGATGAACTGCTAAATAGAAGATAAATAAAAATCTTTTGCACCAAGAATTTGATTATCTAGAGAGTGGTCTGCGAACAGAAAGGAACTAAGATGTGGCTCCTTGACTCACTCTAAATTGCATGGAGGTTAAAATCCCTGCTCTGTGTAGATGAGCTGGTGCTGCTGTCAACCATAGGGATTACAGCAGAACCACGATCGTCTGGATCGTTAATGTGAAAACTGCGTCCTGCCTGTAAATTTACATTTAGAAAAGAAACGATTGTGTGTGTCTTTGATATCTCAAGAAATCAGATTTTACTTATATCTAGGCAGCACCACTCTAGAAAATGCAATGATATAATATGATTATGAGATGATTACTTCGGATTGAAAATCAGGCATCAAGGAGTAGCCTTGCAGTCAGTGCATTAGAAGAAGAATACAGTATAGCTTTCATGCTATCAAAGGATTCAAAGATTATACAGAATAAATATCCTTGTTAGAATAATGTATGGTTCTGTAATCCAATGTATTTTCCTATATGAGCAACTAATGGGATGCACTCCATTAGTAAGATGCCATTGAATGTGAAATAATGTCCAACTGAAATCTTGTGCATAATTCCATAAAACAGATTGCATCTACATAGGAATACCCCTAACACCACATGAAGGGATGAATTATGTATATATCCAATATATCTCGGCAATATCCATAAAACAATATTCATTATTACAGAATGAAAAATGAGTCCAAAAGACTCACTAAATACAAGGCTCTCTGATCCCAAGGGCTCAATCCATTAAGGTGTCCTCTCAGTTAAACATCTTTTCGTCACCCTCACCCCATTAACACACAATAAAGCAAACTAGCTTCAGATTGGCAGTGATTCACAGATGCTAATAGGAGTTAACCACATTATACAATAAATCTGCTATTTGGAACATTGGTCTGAGATACCAAGTTCCCAGTTAGATGGAATATTTATTGTGGGATAATTGGAGAATACACAGTGGAAGGGTAGAAAACAGCAGAAATTTTAAGGCACACAAAGCAAAGAAGAGAAGCTGTGTCATCCAGAGCGAACGGGGAGATTCCACAGGGAAGTGCATCAGCACCCAGAGCATTTTAACTTCTCAAGAGGATGTGAGGGAAAGGAGGAACTCGGCTGTGTGAGAGTCCTAGGAAAGAAGGGAAGACAGAATAAAGAACAGACAAAAGGGAAAGAGGCAGAGAGACATTGTGTTGGAGACTTGAGCGAGAGACAGGAATACCTAATTGAAAGCCTGAAGAGAGAGTGCTGTGGGAGTGAGAGATAATGTGTTAAATGTGAGTGTCATTAGTGTTGTGTTACTGACTCTGATACAGTGAGGGTGAGTCAGGGAGATAAAAACATCTTATGACTGTAAAAAAAAACCTCTGGCACCTACTTTTTGACATTTTGCATTTTAGAAATTGTGCATTAATATCTTCAGAAATTTATTCTGAACAAATGAAATTTCATTTTGGGATAGCTGAATTAGTAAGTTATGCACAGCCTCCCAATGAATTTCTGCCATGCCAGTAAACAATTTGGCTGAACTGACAGAGCTGATAATGATGACAGTGCTGCCAGCTGTTAAAGGCTCTCTATGTAAGTGGACACTTGCTGGATTTCCAATTGGTTGAAACAAATTTGCATCATGGTACCATTCAGAGAGGACACCTACTTGCAGTGTCCTCAACAACCAGCCCTCTCATTGAAACTGCATGAAAAGAATCACTAATTTTTAAAATTTGTTCATGGTTCATAGACATTTTAATATGACAGACCCTCAGCACTGAGTGAGACAGAGCTCAATCTGGCAGACTCAACACTGAGACAGAGCTTGATATGGCAGACCCTCTACACTGAGACAGAGCTCAATATGGCAGGCCCTCAACACTGAGCGAGATAGTTTGATGACAGACTGACCACCAAATGAGACAGAAAAAGAATGCACTGACATTACAAATAGCTTGGGGGGTGGAGTTCATAGGCACAAGGGAGAAAATGAGAGGGTAAACTCATAGCAAACGGAAGAGGACTGAAGACCGGAAGAGGGAGGGCATAAACTCTGGCTATCAACACTCCACTTCCAGTAATGTTGGGACAGAGGGGGGAAGGGAGAAAGAGACAATGAGAGCTAGGGAAAGGAGGAGAGAGAGAGAGAAGAGCAGAAATGGCAGTGCAGCATCATGTTACGGAGTTGGACTTACACCCCCAAAAAGGAGCAGGTGGCCGAACTAAGGCTGATTGGAGGACGTAGAAAGGAGAACTTTATGATTTTACGTTTACAGCATCCACTGCATCATGTGGGCCAGCATGTGGTGTAAGTAGAGAGTGTTTATAGAGGGACAGTGTGCTTGAGCAAGATAAGTTGAATAGCTTGCCACCCTGGATATGGGCATTAGCTGACCAAAAAAAATAACCTGAAGCAACAGAAATGGACCAGCTGGTCCTGAATTCAAGAGAGAGACGAAGAGAGGGGTATGAGAGGTAACAGCACAACAACTTCTTTTAAAAGGTGATTTTATTTTTCAAGAATAAATTCACACTACATCACCAGCACAGATGCTGTTGCCTACCGCACATCCTCAGAAGCAAAAAGAAACATTATGCATGATGCTGAAATTATAAGCATTACATGCCGAGTTAGAAGCATTACAACTCCTACAGTGTCACAGGCCAAACGGGCATTAAGCAACTAAGCAGCTGTTCTGGGAGCTGTAATCTGTACAACAGCTAGACTGAAAACAGTTATTCACAGATATGAAAAGTTATTACTTTGGGAAATGGAAAAAAAAATGTGACAACAGGCTTTGCTGTCAGAAACACTGATGACACTGCCACTTTCTCTATATGTGCCATGGGATTGTTACTGTTCATAGCACAGCAGGGCCTCTTCGTCTCTTGCTTGATGGGAGTAGTATTTATATGAGATGTAAACCAGACACAGTGTGCCCTGATCTGGTCTGAGTCAGTGGATGGTGACTAAAGTTTAGTGAGGCTCCCCCTTCAGACAGACCCCTCCTCAGTCAGATCCCGACTCCTCAGAGCTGGGTGGAGTGCTGACCACCTCCTCTTCTTCATCTGAGTCCTTGCAGCAAGGGAGGGAAAGAGCACTTTATTATCCTTCTAAATGTGATGGTTGTTATTACAATTACCATTCATGTTAACAATGTGCCATTATTATTGTTACTTTGCAATATTTTTATTTTGATGGCTTGGTTGCTTTGGTGATTCTAAAGCAGGGAATAAACTGCCCTCAGGCATAGAGAGAAGGAAAAAGGGGGATAGCTGAAGGAAATGGACCATTGCTTTGCATTTGCTGCAGTTTAGTTTATCTGTGTGGTTGGATGGTACCCTGTGATTGCTGTGTACTATATCTGTGATTTAGGATGGTACGCTGTGATTGCTGTGTACTATATCTGTGATTTAGGATGGTACGCTGTGATTGCTGTGTACTATATCTGTGATTTAAGATGGTACGCTGTGATTGCTGTGTACTATATCTGTGATTTAAGATGGTACCTTGCGTTTGCGGCTTTTGCTCCTGTCTGTTTCAGATGAGCTTTCCTCGCTAGAGATAAACTCCCGGCTCTTGAAACTGTCGTTTCCTCCTCCCCTCTCCTTCTCCTTTTCTCTCTCTCCTCCACGACCTCCTGCCACTTTCCTCTTCTTCTTGTCTTCATTCTTCCCTCCCTTCTTTTTTCTCTCCCTGAGTGAGAGAGAGAGAAAGAGGCAGAAAACAATTAGAGAGTAAGTGAGAAGGGATAGGGCAAGACAAGATACGAAGGAGAAATAACGTTACCTGTCTGTTGTGTCACAGGGTCATCCTGTGAGTATCTATTACTGAAGTTACGTTAGGACGGTGTTAGAATGTAATAATGTGCATGGATTACTGATGTTAGGATGTGTTATAATGATTAGTACATATACTGAGAGGGTTCTAATGAGCAGATTCTAATTGTAATTATCAGCAGGGTTCTAATTATGAGTATATACACTGAGAGAGTTCTAGTGTGCAGTATATACACAGAGAGAGTTCTAGTGTGCAGTATATACACAGAGAGAGTTCTAGTGTGCAGTATATACACAGAGAGTTCTAGTGTGCAGTATATACACAGAGAGTTCTAGTGTGCAGTATATACACAGAGAGAGTTCTAGTGTGCAGTATATACACAGAGAGTTCTAGTGTGCAGTATATACACAGAGAGTTCTAGTGTGCAGTATATACACAGAGAGAGTTCTAGTGTGCAGTATATACACAGAGAGAGTTCTAGTGTGCAGTATATACACAGAGAGTTCTAGTGTGCAGCATATACACAGAGAGAGTTCTAGTGTGCAGTATATACACAGAGAGTGCTCTAGTAAGGAGAATGCACACAGAGTGTGCTTTTCATCCGCAGGGTCGTACTTTTTGGGTGTAGTGGAGGTGCTGCCCCCTCTCTCTCTGTACTCTTCCATGGCTTTCTCATAGTCTCTCTTCACCTCCTCCGCCTTTCGTTCCCATTCCTGAGAGAAAGTGGGGAGGGGGCAGAGGGGGTGATACAGTCTTCCCAATGAAGGAAGAACAGACAGAGACAGCAGGGAGACGCAGATGAAAAACCTGGCATAGAGGAGCAGCCTCACCTCTTTCTTGTCCTTGCCCAGCTGTTTCCACATCTCTCCTGCCTTCTTGGAGATCTCAGTGACCGAGATGCCGGGGTGCTCGGCCTTGATGCGCTCCCGACTAGAGTTCAGCCACAGCATGTAGGCACTCATTGGCCTCTTGGGGGCGCCAGCGTCTTTTACCTTCTTCTGTGGAACAGATGGACAAACGCAGGAATGCAGACAGACAGACAGTGTGTCCACACCAGCTCTGTACGTCTATCAGCTGCTCATTTAAATCCACTTCTGTGTCCCTTACCTTTGCTGAAGCAGACACACAAACCTAGACAGACAGGCAAGCTGGAATATAATTAGACAGACAGACAGGCTGCTTAACTCTGCTCTCCTCTCTCCTCCCTGATACCCTAGAGGGGCAGAATATTTGTAAATATTTTTTGTTCCTTTTCCAAATCTCTCACCTCTCTCTCCACCCTTCCCCTCCTCTCACCTCCTTCTTGCGTGTCTTCTTTTCTTTCTTCTCTTTTATCACTTTGGCTTTTTTGGCTGGCCGCTTCTTCCTTTCATCCTCACTGTCCTTCTCCTCCCCACTGCTGTCACTTGCAGAGGCCTTGCTGTCATACCTGGGGGGGGGGGGGCAGAGGCCAAATATTCTGTCATCCTGAAAATGTTCAATTCAAAATTCTCAAGAGAGGAAGAGTGGTGGGAAGAGGTGTGGGCCGAATGAGAGAGAGCAGGGAAGAGGACAGAGGGAGAGCCAGTAGATACGGAAGAAAAAGGAAAGATTTTTATTTGAATATCATATTTAATTATATTTTACCTCTAAATTACTAATTGTAGTTATAGTATATTACTTTGGCAATACAAATGCATATTTGTTATGCCAATAAAGCTAACCAAAAATGCATGAAGTGGAGAGAAACAGGAGAATCAGAATATATAGATAAATCTTGGCTGATGGCACTGACTCCTCTGCAATGTCATCATCCTCCTCTCCGGGATTGAACGACTCATCTAGGAGAAAAACAGACATCAGTCACAATTCATTTTCAGAATTTCAGCATTCCAATTTCCATTTAATATTCCACAGAACTATAGGACCGTGTCCACTTCATTTGTCCTGGCCATCTGATTGGTGGCTTTAAAGCCACTCACCACTCTCCCCTTCTGAATCGTCGCTGTCGTTGGCTTCCTCACGGATCTTGCCCTCCTCCTTCATGCGCTCCAGGTATGCGTCATGCTGGTCCTCGTCAGAGTCACTGTACATGCTGTCATTACCCTTCATGCCCTGTGAGAAAGGTGGGTAAAAGTCAGGGTGTAATCATGTCACACAGGCTGTCAGCGACAGCAGAGAGAGCCGTGCTGCAGCACTGCAGCCAGCAGGGAGAGCAAAGGCAATCACTGATGCATCCTGAGAAGCCAGCCTGCAATGAACAGACCTCCCAGGGGGGTGCACCTCTGCTCATGCCCCAGGGTACTGCTTTCCCCAGGCGTGAGGACCAGGGGGCAGGGCAGTCCTTAGAGAGACATGACAGCTCCAGGGTAAATCCCCCTTCAGACAGGACTGTCCAACTCCAGTATTCAGTTAGTGCAAATACACACAAACACACCAAGCATAACTGTCAGTCATTGTGATCAGGATCGTAATTGTCAAAGCACATCACTCAGTGCAGTCCACCCCTTCCCAGCCCCAGCAAAGCCCCAGATTTATCTGCTGTAATCCAAAAACAACCAGTGCTAGTTAATCAGGACACACTGCTGCCCATGCAACACACACACACATACCCGTGTTCCCTACAAATCACACACCAACGTGGATAGTCACCTCTGGGACAATATAATCTCATGCACTTCAGCATGGTCACCACTGTTACATTATAATCACCACAATGTCACATCTACTGCTGTACAGTCACCTGTATTACGACACGGTCACCTCAACTACAGTAAGGCCACGGCCATTACTGCACAGTCATGTCCAGCATAGGATAGTCACCTTCAGTATAGGATCATCTCCTCTACTGCAACACTGTCATCCTCCACTACAGGAAGGTCATATCCATTACAGCTCAGTCACCAATCACCTTTACTACACGGTCACATCCATTATACTATGGTCCCCTCTGACATAATGATAATCACGTTCACTACAGTACTGTCCTCTCTAAAACAGCATGGTCCTTAGTCCATGGTCTAGCCCACACATTCTCCCTTCTTTTCACGTCAGTGAAATATCTATAGCACACACTTTAGCTCAAGGATCAAAATCCTTCTGTGCGCCCCTTCAGGAATGTTGGGATGACCATGACATGATAGATTGTTTTCATCTTTGACGCAAGACCAGCCCCTCTTCAGTAAAACATACAGAAACACACACCATGCAGGCAGTAAGATAGCTGTTATTCTGTTCGAACACCCCACACCACACATTACCCCAGTACCAACCTTTTTCTACAGGAACATAAAATGGACAGGAACAAAACACATAAAAAGAGAGTGTTATGAGTTTTATCATTTTTACAGGATACTGTCAGCAAGACCAACTGAGGAGAAAACAAAGCCTCCGTATGACTTACCTCTTTAAACCCTCTGTTCTTAATGCTCAGCTTCTTGGCAGTGACAAAATCAAACAACTTCCCATATTCTTCCCTGAGAAAGAGGAAAGGAGACACTTGCACAACACCATACACTGGATCTTGGAGAACTGTCCTGCTCATTGATTGCACATGCCTCGGGGTTGGGCAGCAGTTCTGTGTACCATAGCCTTTGCCTCTGCATCTGTGAATCATGGGTTTTAGTCCCAGGCTTCACTTCCTCTCACACACTCCAGTGAAGGGTCCTCTACACATATTACTAATGTGATAGCTGAGAGGCAGGACAGTGTCAGGTGAGTTTTGAAAGAACCAGGTGCACACAGGTGAATAAGGATGAGGTAATTGTTGAAATGGACAGGTACACACAGGTGAGAGGGAGTGAGAGGTGATTGATGAAACAGACAGGTGAGAGAGTGTAAGTGGAAGTCCCACCTCTCGATGCTGCTGAAGGTGTACTGCGAGCCCTGCTTGGTCTCGATCTCAAAGTCGAAGGAGCGGGTGGTGGTGGTGCCACGGGCAAAGTTGACGCAGGAGATCTCCTCGAAGCGCAGGTGAACTGGGGGTTTATGCACATAGATGAAGCCCCTCTCTAAGGGATACAGCAGGCCAGAGCTGGCCTTATAGGAACAGGTGATACACTGAGAACCAGAATGACTGGGAGAGAGGGAGACAGAGAGAGAGTGGAGTCAGTGTCAGCTGTAAACCATTATTAGATTCAGTGTTAGATGTTGAGTGTTAGAGGAGTGAGTGTTACCCCTGGAAGTTTCCGGGGACAGTGATCTTCCTGTTGACCAGTGCCTTCATCACTCTGCTGACCATCTCATACAGAGACCCAGACATGTTCTTATTCAGTTTCCCCTCAAAGCGCTTCTCCACCTCTTCCCTGCAGAGAGAAAAACAAAGAAACAAGAAGAAAGACAAATGAGGCCTGATACAGTCAGAAGTGACTCTTCAGAACACAGTGTTGACTGTATCGGCACACATCACTGTGTATGAAACTGAAGAAAGGCACTCGTCTCACACTCACTCGCTCATGTTGAGGGTCAGGGTGATGTCCTCCTCCTTTGAGAAGAGAAGGATGAGGAAGTGGTAGCGTGTCTGACCCTGTTTAATGGGGGGATCCAGGCTGATCTGAGGGGAGAAAAGAACAAAACTCTGACCAGCCAAACTATTTAATAGTGCATAAACACCTCTTAATCATCTGACAACAGTATTACTGTAACTGACTGCTCTGAAATCTGTACTCTCCACACACACACACTCACCACAAAGAACATCTGCCGCTGGTCCTTGTGCGGCAGCAGGAAGAGGCGCAGCACGGTGGTGTAGGGGATCTTGTAGTCAAAGGTCTTACCGTGCAGGTGCAGGAACGTGGGATAGATGCGGATGTCATACCTGCAGCAGGGGGACATGAATCAGACCAGGCCCAACTGATGTCATACACAGCATGGAAGGGGACTGTAATACTGTGGTGCACATCTGAGGTGTAAGGTCAGGAGAAGGTGGGTACTGGGCTGGGATTCTGTGCATTTCTTCCTTTGGTTAGCACATACTCACAAACAGGGTCTCTCATACAGCTGAGGCTTATTTGCTACGCATTTACACAGCTGGATATTTACTGAGGTGCTTCTGTGCCTGAGAATCTAACCCACAACCCTCTTGCAGCAAGCAGAGGTTAACTGGAGACACACTGCCCCCTGTTGGAGTGAAGTAAATGTGATATATGTGCTTAGCACCCTGGTCAGACTGGGAGCCCAGAGGTGATGGGGAATTAAGAGCAGAATGGTGGGTAAGAGAAAGTTAAGTGAAGGGAATTTGGGTTGAATGAATGGATGAAAGTAGTGGAATTAGGGGGTGTTTTTTCCAGCTGGTGTCACAGTACCTGCCCCTGGGAGTGAGGCACTGCAGCTCTCTGAAGATGCACACAGCGTCTCCCGTGGCCTGGATCACATCTGCCTTCGACAGCACATTCTGCGCAAACGCCTGGGGGGTGAGACTGAAAGCTGCATCTCATAATATACCACACATACTGAGTTCACTGTGTGAAGCCTGTCATATACACATGCTACTTTATATATGGCACGAAATGAAAGAATACACAATATTCAATACTTCTGGATCACAGAACAGAAGAAGGGACAGATAGTTGAAAGGAGAGATATGTGACATCAGTCACATAACATGTAAGCCATTCATCCTCAAATTAATATTAATTTATACAGATTATGGGCCTGAGATACAATAATCATTACATAAACAAACATGACAGAAAATGCATGGCCACTTTGTGGAGAATGCTTCCCCCTGCTGGAAACAACACCCAAATATTCTCAAACTCATCTGCCACCACTACACACTAGTACAAAAAGACATGCACAGAGGAACAGACAGAGAAAGACCCAGGAAAGAACAGAGAAAGAGAGAAGGACACACATTGAAATGAATAGTGGGAGAGAGAAATGCACAGAGAGAGACTGGCAGATGGGCAGGTACCTCCACCGGGTCCGTTCCCTCGTCTCCAGTGCTGGGGGGCACATAGAAGCGCACCTCCATGAGTGACACCTCGGCGTCGTCGTTCTGGTGAAACTCCAGTGTCACCTCATTCTTCCCAGTGGTGCACTGGGACACGCTGGAGAGAGGGATCTCAAACGCTGGGCTGTCGCTCACATCGAAGGACAGGAGTGGCCCTGGGGACAGCATGGAACACTGACTGACCACACTACCCACACTGCACTGCACAAGGCCTGTAGTTCTCTTCACGCATTTATGAAGCTTAAGACACGTCATGCTGCATAAATTCTGCATATTCCCCGTTCTTTACAGAGTGGATTTGCTGAAGAGGGCACAGCGAATGAGATCAAGCAATCATTTGATTTTAGAATCAGTATGTGATCATTCTATAAACCTCTGTTTGAGAAATGTGATAGGCTAAGAAGACCTCACAGAGTTTCAGTGCAGGACTATGAGTGACAATGCATGTGAGAGTCAATGTGTGTGCATGTGTGCAAAAGTATGTGTGAGACTGCCTGGGAATGTGTGTGTGTGTGCACTCGTGCATGTACCAGAAAATTTGGCGGTTCCCCAATTCCAGCCCTTCACACACATGTCCTTCTCAGTCAGTTCCACCTTGTAATTAGCCTTGAAGAACTCTGAGATCTTTTCAAAGTCCTGGAGAGAAACAAAGTGGCACATTATTCGCACTTCCAAAGCCTTAGGTCTGTAAAATACCACTTTCTATGCCAATGATCCTACTTATGGATCACCTGATTTTCTTTCATTAACTTTTTTCCTCGTTCAATGGGATGTACTAAACATTCAAGTGTACTGTTATCTTCCATTATATATTCCATCATATATCAGCTTTAGCAGCAGGATTGAATGCTGTTGATGCTAAGCCAGCGTTCACTCACTGAGTCCCGGAATCCATCATATTTGTAGACCTGCCCAGTGCTGGTGGTCAGCTTTATCCCATGGCCCAGACACACCCGTCTCCACTGGACCTGGGTCAGCTCTGGCACCGAGATGCTGTCCACCTTGCCTGTTTTGTTGCTTTTATAAACCACAGCCTGCTTGCTGAAGCGTAGACGGCCGTCATTCTGCAGGGAGAGGGCTGATACAGCCTTTACAGTGCACTTTCAATACAGCTATTGACTGGACACTACAGTACATTAACACTGAACAGAGAGAGTGTGTTAATGCACTACAGTGTAGATACAGTTAACACTGTAAATTATGAACTCGGATTGCACTGACCTACAGTAACTCAAACAGAAAGCATGCATTCACAGCAGGTTGTAATTAGCAGATGGTGAGACAGGGACAAACAGTCATAGTAAAAACTAAAGGTCTGGAGCTCACCCATGACCCCTTCACCTCCTGGTAGATCTCACTGAACTCCAAAGTGTCACTCATAGCAGCCTCCCAGTCCTGTGACGTTTAGCTATGGTGATGAGGACACGAGAGAGAGAAATATCACTGTAGCTTCCATCCCTGTGGAAAACAGTGCTCTTCACTAAACTCTGGGTTTATCTGTCCTGGACCTGTGCTGAATTACAGTTTGAACTGAAATAACAGCTGAAGTACACGGCTTACAGTTGCCAGAGGAAGTCAACAGCCAGGCGTTAAATCCAATGTTGGACACACCACAGTATGGGATTGTGTTAAAATGATATAATTGCAGCCCTGAGTTGGGTTGTCATTTGGTGTTATACACTTCGATTTCATTTGTGCCTGTAGTTACATCTTTCCGTGACTGGTCCTAAACAAGGATTTCTGCTTAATATGTGTTTATTATTCCCAGCTAATATAAATCATCTTAGGAACGGTCGCCCAAGAGTCCTGTTTGCTTATTCGTAATATTTCCCACAACGTAACTGAAATGTTGTGGCTATGGTTTGTGTGATGTGGAACCTTCTCAGAGTATTTAAGGAATTTAACAAAAATAACGGTATTAAAGAACCTTAGTACAACGTTCCCCTAAGATTCCCACGTGGTTATGTATTGCATAACTGAGAACATTAAGAAAAAGTTGCAAAAGCATATGGAGGAACGTTAATGTAACGGTAACGGAATGTTCCCCTAACTATAATGATACGTTCCCAGATCGTTCTAGGAGCAAAAGTATATAAGCTAATTTATTGTTTTTCATTGCTGTTGTAGTAGGCCTAGTTAGCAGAAATTCACTTCCTCGCTAAACAGTATTGATCGCGGTTATGTGGCAAATCCACTGTAGCACAGACCTCCTGAGAAAGCGCGATGCACTGCAAGATATTTAGATTTTTTTCCCCGACACGATTAGGTGGGACACGATGGAGTTTTAGAAGGCAACATTAAATCCCCGTATCATCGTGCAACAGCTTACACTTAACTAAGGCACTGCCACCATATAATAATTATTAACATCATCACATCATTACTGTTTACATTTCGGGCAGTATTGCGGATCTGAGGACTGCTCCTTTCCCCTGAATTTGCACCTCTCCTCCTTCGCTCTTGCAGTGCGTCACGGCGTCCGGCAGCTGTGCAGCCGATGCGCTCGCTCGCCTTCCTGCTGATTACCGTAATACTTTGTGTAGTAGGTTTTCAGAATCTTTATACCGTGCACATATAAAAAATACGGAGGGCGAAGTCTAGTCTCCAACTGTCATTGACCAGTTTTGAGTGATTTGTAAGAACATTTGACTGATTAAATTGATGTACACGCAATGTAACTTGCAACAATGCAACTGTATTACAAATATTGTATTCATATTCTGCAAATAGATTCAATCAACAGGACTGTATTATAAAGCGTAGTTTTTTACTTGCTCCCTAGGTGTGGTTGTGTCTAGAGCTATTCAAGAAGCCATTTAAATATCAGAAGTTAAAAAATTATTTAAAAACACAAAACAATTGAAATACGTGCACGATGCCTTTAAATGTGCAGGCTTGGTGGCGCCGTGACGTCATTGCATGAGTCCATTCCGCTTCCGATGCGTTTTCCCCTGTTATGTGAACGAGCGGAGTGAGTTACGCGTCGTCAGAAAGTGGAGTGATCGTCTCATGTCAACAGGTTTGACAGACTGATCATAACGTCAGAGTCTCTTCTATTGGATACACCGAGAGCAGTAGGTACTGTTGCAAAGTTGCGTTCACTTTTGTGCGCTTTTTCCCTGTGCATAAATTAAGTCCTGTTCTTGCTCGCATACTAGCGTCGTTGCTTTTGTTCCGTGCAGCTGCACTCAGGAATTTCATTGAGGCTCCATCAGACCACTTGTGCACTTTTGCATTCGGGCTCTTTGTAGCGCACAGCTGATGCTATCCCACGCTGCAGTTTTAACGCATTAGTGTGTTCTAGAGCTAGTTGGCCAGGTGGCTGTCCGCCTGCCATTGTTGCACACCGTGTTGCGGTGGTTCAGCCTGTTTCCGATCAGGGCATGTCTGGGCATCGCTCATGTCGAGGCTTGTGGTTTAAGAAGCACGGCCTGCGTATCCGCTCTGTTCTAAGCTCCGAGAACATGTTTAAAAGTTTTTTTCCTGTTACTCGTTTCAGGCAGCAATTCAGTAACTGTCCTGTACCCGTCTCATACGTAAATAAAAAGCTCTAAGTTCTCGACTCGTTCTTTAATTCAGCTTTGTGCAAATTGGCGTGATCAGTGAGGTGACCTTCCGGGTTTTGGTCAACATAAGTAAAACAGATGTAGTTTTTGTAATTGTTGGTTGCAGAGGCAGTGCTTAATGGTGCTCTTACAGTTTCCTGGAAGAGCTACCCAGCTACCTTCCTCTCCCCCCACAGGCTCCCCATGGCTCCCAAACGCAGACTCATCACAGACACCTTCAAGGTGGTGAAGAAAGCGAAGAAGGAAGAGAAGCAGGAGAAGGACACTCCAGTAGTGCCAGAGACAGGTGTGTGTGAGAGAGAGTGAGAGTGTGTGTGTGTGTGAGAGAGAGAGAGTGTGTGTGTGTGTGAGAGAGAGAGAGTGTGTGTGAAAGAGAGTGTGTGTGTGAGAGAGAGAGTGTGTGTGTGTGAGAGAGAGTGTGTGTGTATTTGTCTTGTATATTATCTGATCAATCTGTATTATTGTATCTGTACCCTCTGTCTCTGTATGTGGCTATGCATCTGTCATTTTCTCTATTATTGTATGTATAAATGTGTCTGTGCAGCACTATAGTTATGTATCAGTGCACTGATGTTGTCTCCTCTCTCTGGTTCCCCGTGGCAAATCAGAGCCTGAGCCCCACCCACTGACGCAGAGAGAGAAGGACCTGTGGGAGCTCAGGCAGTTTGATCTTGACTGGCGATACGGACCCTGTACAGGTACAGCGTGCCACGTTCCCCCTCATTGCCCCTCTCCCCCCCCCCCCCTCTCTCTCTCTCTCTCTCTCTCCCCCCCTCTCTCTCTCTCTCTCCCTCTCCCTCTCCCTCTCTCTCCCTCTACCATTTCATGTCTCCATCCCAGTACTTCCCTCTAACTACATATGTAAGCCACTCCTTGTGTCTCCTCTATTGCTGGCTGCCATAATGAATGTTTTCATATTGAATTTTTAAATCGCTCAGGATTTTTCATATCAGGCAGGAAAAAAGCACTTGTTTGTACACACATGCACGAATTGGGCCTTAGACTTATACAACAAACAAATTATTGTTGGCCTTAACATGAAAATGCATTAGTAGCTCAACCCAGGAGACCTCTTAGGGAAGCTCTCTTGTTGGTCACTAGATGGCACTGTGTGTACAAGGTTCTCATCTGTCTCTTTCGGCATAGTTCACACATTTCGGCGTACTGCCCTCCTCAGAAAAATATTGTTACTCAGTTGACAACCTTTTTTTGCCTACTTCCAAACATTAGCGCAGGTGTATGTGTTATTGAGACAGAAATTGCCGATCTGTGCCTCTGACTGTTAAAGATGCTGTCCTCACGTTTAAAGGAAAGCCATATTAACTGTAATCGTGTTCAGGGACAGTAAAAGTGTTTATTGCCAGTTATGTCGTGCACCTCCACACGCATAGAGAGAATGTGTGCTTTCCTGTCAGCTTTCCTGAGTGGCTCGGTGTTTGTCTCTCATTATTGGTCCCTCCCTCTCAGGTATTAGTCGTCTACAGCGCTGGGACAGAGCGGCGCTTCATGGGTTAAACCCCCCTCAGGTGGTCAGAGAGCTGTTGCTGAAGACAGGGGACGACAGTGACTACACACACTGGTACTTAACACTGCTGAACACACACACACTGGTACTTAACACTGCTAAACACACACTCACACTGAGCACCACTGTATTCACATACACTCATTGTACTAAACTCTTAATCAACACTGTACCACTGTACTCACACACACACACACACACACACACACACACACACACACGGGCTAATGATAACTGGGACCCACAGCGGTGGAACAAACTGTCCTCTTTCTGCCAGGGTTAGGGGAGGGAAGGTCGGCCAGGGTCCCTGTGACACAGCCCTGTCAGGCACCCTGTGACACAGCCCTCTCGGGGTCCCTGTGACACAGCCCTCTCGGGGTCCCTGTGACACAGCCCTCTCGGGGTCCCTGTGACACAGCCCTGTCAGGCACCCTGTGACACAGCCCTCTCGGGGTCCCTGTGACACAGCCCTCTCGGGGTCCCTGTGACACAGCCCTCTCGGGGTCCCTGTGACACAGCCCTCTCAGCGTCCCTGTGACACAGCCCTCTCAGGGTCCCTGTGCCAGCGGTTCAGATGATGCCAGCGGAGTAGCGCCTCCGCCAGTGAGCGTGCACTGTGCTGTGTGCACTGCGTGAGACGTTGTGCATAACGCAGTTTTTTTGTTGACTGTGTGCAGCTGTGTCAGACTACTTGCCTTGCGTCAGTAGTCCTGCAAAAGTGCAGAGGTTGTTACAATGAGACTAGTCTGGTTCATAATCACCGATCCCAAAAACAGGGTTACATAAAAGGGGAAAAACATTTAAAAACCCTAGCACTGAATGCTAGTGAACACACATACACATGCACACACACACACAGGTACTGAGCACTAATGAACACACACTACAATTTAAACCATATATCAGTGTGTAACCTTTGATGAGAGTTCTCCTGAAAAAAGGCAATCCACCCCTGCCTGTAAGAGCTGAGCTTCTACCACACAGTGGCTGCGATGCAGTAAAGGCATTCTGATTCTGGTTCTGATTCAATGCCAGTCGTGTGTGAGTGCTTACACATCAATGGTCTGACTAAACTGTGCCTCCATCTCTCTCTGAATGTGCCTTGAGATCTGATGGAAAACCCGGACAGAAATGCATCCAATTAGTCATGGTCGTCATGGTTACACTTGATGTGTGCTGATAACCATGATTATGATACATAGCGGTTACCGTGCTGACAGGCGTTGATCTGAGTGTGTGTTTGTTGTGTCTTTTAGCTTATGGCATGACTATCCACTGTGAGGGAGGAGCAGAGTGATGCACAGCTCCCAGGCCAGGCTTCTCTCTCTGCCTGCTTCTGCTTTCTCAGCTCTACACACTACATTTTAATAAAACTTTTGATATGTAAAAGCATTTTGTTTGTGTCGTGTTTACAGTATGTTGCAGTATAGTGGTAAGGTGCAGGGCTCGTAACTGGAAGGTTGCTGGTTCTATTCCCCGCTGGGGCACTGCTGCTGTACCCTTGGGCAAAGTAATTAATCCACAGTTGCCTCGGTAAATATATAGTTGTATAAATGGATAAAATTCTAACCTGTGTAACTTACTCTAGAGTAGAGCATCTGCTAAATGACAGTAATATAATGGAATAATGTGATGTAGTGTTGGCTCTTGCTTTAATGCACTGTAGTGTCCAGTCACTGTATTTGTGCTGTGCAAAAAAGCACATATGGATGTGGACATGCATGCATGTGCACACATGTGCTCATATCAGATTCATGTTCACCACTTCTTATCAATCTGTCTCACTTGTTCTCTCTGGTACATACTGTAGTTTCTCTCTGACATATTTTCACTGAGCTTTTTATAATTAACCTATTTTAAACACCAAATTCACAACCTTCTAATTTTATTAATACCACAGGGAAGGAGAAAGAGAAGGAGTAAGGGGAGGAAATGATACAGAATGTCAGGTAGACACAAGGAAAGGGCCATCGCTGTGATGGACTAGTCTATATGTACAGTTAAACTGACCTGACACTAACAGTGCACTGAGAGAGAGAGTACTGTATAGATACAGAGACTGACAACACTACAGTACATTAGCACTGCACTGAGAGAGAGGGTTAATACAGTACAGTATAGATACAGAGACTGACTGAACACTACAGTACATTAACACTGCAGTGAGAGAGAGGGTTAATACAGCACAGTATAGATACAGTAATTGACTGAACATTACTGAACAATATACAGTTTGTGTTATCACCTACCAGTGTTGGTACTTGTAAAATTCAGGTATGTTATTCTTTATTTTTTCTATAATGCTATATATATAAAGATATATAAAGAGAAGGAGAGTTAATTGCCTTGGGTGTGCGGTAAAATTTAGAAACAGATTTAATGAGGGTATTTATGGATTTTTTAATTGGGTCAGATCTGCCTGAGAGAGTCCCTTTGAAACCGGAGCCCAACAACCCCTCCCCACTCGCGCTCTCTCTTGCTCTCTAGCTACATTTAGACAGTCTCCCTGTCATGTTTGACAATGAAGACGCACACTCAGTACATCAGAGCAGCTTCGCATTGCATACTGTTGTTCGTTGACGCGATTTAGCGTTTCTTTACTAGTTGTCCTGGGTCATTTACACGGCTGTGAGGTGGCTATTGGTGACTGTCTTAATGTCTTGAAGCTAATTATTCCAACCCGGAAAAGTACAATGGCTGTAATGAGACATCAGAAAATGTCTTGGAAGGAGCGTTTTGTGTAATTGGCTGACCTCAACCACCTTCGTGGTCTTTCTGTTGAAATGGACGTCATTATCCTGAAGACGTCTACCTCTGGTGACAGATTGGGCAGCGGGATAAAATCTCCGCATTCCGTTTTACTACACCGTCCCGCCTTCAGTCAATATTTTCATAGTATCAATTGGTCAATATTGTGGTCAATCAATTAGAGTTGTGTCTGGTTGGCTGCTTTACAAATCAATCTTTGATACGACAACTGTCGCACAGCATGGCGATTGGCCAAGTGCGAAGCCAACAGGGGGGTCGATGTTCCGCCCTCCTGCACCATAGCCGGAGTGGGCGGGATCTTTACCCAAAGTCTGACTTGATTCGTTAAAATACCTGCCAAGATTGTTGATGTCCCTGTCATTGGGCCAACCGCACCCCGTTCGTTTTCTGCGACTGAATCCCGTCGTAACTAATGTCATTCTGTGGCCTAGTATTAAATAAGGCGACGGTTTTGTAGGTAGGAGATAGCGGTGGATTAAAGCACACGACATCGAGGGTATTATCAACAATAGTAATAGACAAATAAGCCTTCATCAAGCCTTAATTAGATCAGAATTAGTTGGAGGAATGTCGTTGATTTTGTGAAACTGTAATTCGTAAAAACCTACTCGGAACATGTAGGATTCCGTGGGAAATAGCCGATGATTTAATTCTGTTTCGTGAAGTGTCGCTTAGCAAATCGTTGCATTATAAATATACATATAGACCTACATTTTTTTTACAAGATTATCCTTTTTGGTATTTTTTTATTTAGCAATTAGAGTAGTTATTGGTTGACAAGGTAACGGAATATTGCACTGGTAAGTAAATTATGATTACACACAATCATTATCATAAACTGGCTAACTATCAGCAGTTTCGAGCTAATCTAATCGATAGTCAATGTGCTTTAGTGTTGAAATTCAGTATTATAGAGTTAGATGGTTAGAGCATTGCTGTGATTGTGTCGTTATTATTTTGTTCGGTGCTGCATAATACGAGGGTTGTTTTGGTGTGGTCGGACTGAAACTAGCGGAGGGAATGCACTTGCTAAATCATGTTCGTTGCGCGCTTCGCGTTAAGCGCCACGAAACACCTTAACCTTAGATACCTACATGAGCTAATTAAGACTTTATTAGCGTTACTTTGTGTGCTGCTGAAAGGCTGACTCCGTAGCGGACATGTAAGAACCCCTCAGTCTCCCTGTTACAACCCGAAGCGCTGCCCTGATGCTCCGGCAGCGCTCTCCGGATCTTCCCTGCTTGTTGTACTTAAAAGAACGGGGGCGCAGATTATGTTTGCATCACGTTAAATTTTGCTCTCTTATAACGCGCTTTAGTTTCTTAGGTCTTGGATTTGCTTTCATTCGCTTCAGCGTTATCAGGCTGTGTAACACGGCAGCTCAGCGGAAGGCGAGCGGCCCAGCGTCGGATGCGCTGATGTGTCCTGGAGGCACTGTTGCACATTGGCAGTTAGTTTAATTTTTGCTGTATTGCAGTGTCCCGTCAGTGCGCTGCCCCGTGTAGCCTATGCAGCATCACCCTCACCCCGCCCTCTTTCTCTTCCTCTGTCGCTCTCTCCCCCCTCTCTCTCCCCCCGTCTCTCAGGGATGGACAATGCCCATACGAAAACGGTGGAGGAAGTGCTGGGCTTCTTCGGCGTGAACGAGTCCACGGGGCTGAGCTGCGAACAGCTGCGGAAAGCTCGGGAGAAATGGGGCCCCAACGGTACAGCGCAGCCGCCGTGCCATCCACTGTCGATGTCTCTTAAATCCAAACGGTTTTATTGACGTCATTAAGAATTAAGTGTGTTTTGTCTATATTTAGCCTACTAGCCGAGGTTATGAAGTTTTGATAAGTCAGCAAGGTAAAGAACAAATTAACACCATGATGCATGCGATATGACGATTGCTGACGTGCGTTGAGCGTGAAAACTTATTTTTCGAGTAAAATTGTATTTTGATTCATTATAAAAACTTTTACACTTTACTGTCGACCGCACGCGTGTTTATATTTAATATAATATATTATATTAAAAAGTACCAGTTAAAAGTCTCCTGTCTTCTGATTGTGCTGTTATTTGTCATTTCGTGTCATATTGTTGTGGGTGTAATGTAAATAGTGACCAATTTTGCGTTTTAATTGTAATTATATGCAGTTCCCCAGTGCGCCTGAGTGGTGTGGGCGTCGCTGCTTCCCGCTGGAACAGTAGTCATTGTAAATAGCAAGCGTTTTATCGATTAGATTTTCAAACACTCGCGTGGTGTCGATTGAGCCTTTTGAAATTTCGTTCAAAGTGTTATTAGTTGTTGGTTATTAGTTAGTTTAGTTACTACTTTGACTCTGATCAATTCTTTTGTTATTCAGTTGGGATCTGAAATCCAGAGAGCTGATCTATTGTTGTGCCATTTTGATTAACAGCGATGTGAGAATATTCACAGTCCCTTGCCAGCCAGGTTGACGACTAGCCAGAGGTTTAAATTGTTTCATAAATCAAGACAAATTTGATTCCACTCCCAGAAACATCCTGCCACGAGGCTCTTACCTGTGACGTCCCCTCCCCATCAGACGGGATCAGTAGAGTGCGCTGAGAATTAACCGCTTGTAATTTAAATGTGTAATTCCATTTGCATGAACTTTATCATTATTATTATTATTGTTGTTGGCCAGTGGACGGAGATGGGAGAACTAGTGCCAGTTTACTAATGTGGTTTCTGTCTCTCGCTTTCCCTCCTTCTTTTCCTCCTTTCGTGGTTCCAACATGAAGAGTTGCCAGCAGAAGAAGGTGAGAATGCATACCTCTTCCTTGCTCAGTGCTTTCACACATACAACACACTCTGAAATACTCTCAGATTCAAATTCAGTTTCTCTCAGTACACAATACTCTCTCCCTCCCTGTCTCTCCATCCCTGTCTCTCCCTCCGTGTCTCTCCCTCTCTGTCTTTCGCTTCGTGTCTCTCACTCCCTGTCTCTCCCTCCGTATCTCTCCCTCCCTGTCTCTGTCTCAGGAAAGTCCCTGTGGGCGCTCGTGGTGGAGCAGTTTGAGGATCTGCTCGTGCGGATTTTGCTGTTGGCAGCTTGCATCTCCTTTGTAAGGAAATATCCCCACCAATCACATTTAAACTACAGACACTTCATCCTACTGTACCAACATCTGCACTCCACTGCCCTCTACTGAAACACTACATTACAATACACTCTACTGTGCCAGTATATATCACACTATACTCTACTGTACTAACAGTTACTGTACTGTACTCTACTGTACCTACATTAATATACTATACTGCCCTGTACTACATGCTACTTTACTAACATTTACTGTACTGTACTCTACTGTACATACATTGATATACTACACTTTACGCCACCACCATTTAACTATACTACATCTTATTGTACCAACATTAATATACTAGACTTCACTGTACTAACATTACTACACTACAATCTGTTTTACTACTATTCACTACATTACACTCTACTGTACTAATATTTGCTACATAATACTGTGCTAACATAGTAACACATTTATTAATAGAACACTTGCACTATGATTCCATATACTGTACTAAAATATATACTCCTGTGGACTATGCAAACATGTTCTTGTTGTTTCCTCTCATAACTCACTGGCTCCTTTTCTTCCTCTCTCTCCTCTCCCTCTCTGTCTCTCCCCCCTCTCTCCCTCAATGTGGCCCTCCCTTCTCTGTCTCTCTCCCGCTCGCAGACTCTGGCCTGGTTTGAGGAGGGGGAGGGAACCATCACAGCCTTTGTGGAGCCCTTTGTCATCCTCCTCATCCTCATTGCTAACGCTATTGTTGGTGTGTGGCAGGTATGGTGTGTACCTATGCCTTTGTGTGTGTATGTGTGTGTATGGCAATGCAAAATTTGTCTTTCTTCATCTGAACTGTAAATTTATTTTCTTGAAGTCCAAGCGATGTTGGTGTGAGTTGTGAGCAGTGTTGGACTGTGAGTTTGGTGTTTGTGTGCACGTGTGCGTGCTCTCGTGCTCAGGAGCGGAATGCGGAGAACGCGATCGAGGCGCTGAAGGAGTACGAGCCGGAGATGGGGAAGGTGTACCGGCAGGACAGGAAGAGCGTGCAGAGGGTGCGGGCCAGGGACATTGTGCCAGGAGACATCGTGGAGGTGGCCGGTAGGAGCGATTCCCAACGTCCCATCAAAGGGGAGGAGAGCAAGCAAAGTGTATGTAAGGCACAGTTCAGAGGAGGAAGTAAGGCACAGGAAGTGACGAGGAAGTAAGATATAGTCAAAAGCAGGAAGTGAAGAGGAAGTAAAGCACAGTGAGAGAGTGTAAGGTACGGTGTGGAAAAAGAAGTGAAGAGGAAGTAAAGCACAGTGAGAGAG
>NC_050604.1:26555801-26598301 GCF_013368585.1 Megalops cyprinoides
CCCGGTGATTGACTGTTTAACACAACGTTGCAGGTCATGCATCACATATCGGCTTAAAGCTGCAGCTCTTGCAATGTGCAGATATCTGCTCTTTATCACGGCCTGCAGGCTGCTGTGTGATAGCATGGAAGCTTTCCAATGATGGCAGATATAGATGGTGGAATCGCTCTTCGCTGCTGTGTTGTCTGTTGTCTGTTGCTGTGGGTGTGCAGCAGTGTTCTTGTCCGATTTGCATAAAGAGATAAGTATAATTGGTGCTTACTGCCTCTCCCAACCCCCCCCCTCCCCCCCACCCTCTTGCAGGTGATCTTCCAGATCCGGCCTCTGTCGTGGCCCCAGTGGGTGACCGTGCTCAAGATGTCCCTGCCTGTCATCCTTATGGACGAGGCTCTCAAGTTCTTGGCCAGGAACTACATCGAGCCGGGCTATGACCTGGAGCGAGAGGAGGAGGTGGCGAGGAGGAGGCGGGGCCAGGGCCTGGGGCCCGATGGGGGCGGGGCCGGACTGGCCGGCCTGCTGGTCACGCCCATCCGCCAGGCCTTCAGGGGCGTGTCCTGGTCCTTCGTCCTTATCTCCGCCCCCTTGCTGGTGTGGATCTACAGCCTGGACTCCGACATCACCAACATCTTCTGGACATAGAGGGAGGGAGGGGAGAGACAGGGAGAGGGGGGAGGGGGGGGGAGAGAGAGGCTGGGAGATGGGGAAGGAAGTAGAAGGAGGCTGGTGGAGGGGAGTGGGGAGATGGAGAGATGTAGGTAGAGAGATAGAAGGGTGACAGGAAGTTGGGGACGGAGGGACGAGGATGACAAGAACAGGACAATCAAAAGTGTAGATCAAAGGGCTCCACCCCAATCTGAGCCGTCCTCTAAGGCATTTGTCACTATTCTGAAGGTTATTCATTGACGTCAACATTTTGCATCTCCACCTGTTTTTAAAATCGTAACAAACTCCAGTGCATCACAGACATGTTGCATTATTTGTCTTCTGGATGCTCAGCTAAGAGTTACTCAATTAAATGTCGATGTTGTTTTTTTTTTATTTTATTTTATTTTGTTGAGTTTGAAAGAGCAGGTGGTAAGTTAATGATGGCAGAATTGCTTTTGACGGGCAGCGAGGCAGGGAGAAAGTAGACGTTGGGTAAAACAGTGAATAAGAGGTGTGTGCTACTTTACTAGATGTCTTAGGGCTGTTTGTTAGTAGCATTGAAATAGCAGGTACTTTTAGGGTGTGTGCAGGGTTCATAGGGTTAGTCTTGGAGAAGCTGGTCTTAAAACATAATATTTTGCATTTATGCTGTACTACCAATATATACCAGAGCACGACATTCAGACGGCACATCAAATTATGATTTCTTTAATGTTTATAATTAATTTCATATTGCATTTCATTTTACACCCTTTGCTGCTGTAACTACATGTCCATTAACATATATCTCTGGGTGCAGGAAGTTATAAGCGCTCCTTATTTGATGTATCATTCCAGCAGGAAGCAAACCCTACCTATGATATCTTAGAGTCTCTGTCACAGTGAAAACAGTCAAAGATTTTGAATACTTAAAGAAGATATGGGCTGTTGCATCCTCGTTTGACACTTCCATCTGAAGGAGGAAGACTAACACACATTTGGTAGTCATGGCAACCTTCTTTAGAGAGTCCAAAAATATTATAATGAACAATTGTATATCGAGTAAATCCATGGTTGTGTTGCTTTATTTTACTGAGGCATAGCTGGGTGATGTGGAAGAAATCCTCTTACTCTGATATTTCAGAATAATCGAGGTCCCTCCCATTGTCGGTAGCTGCAGTGTGACCAGGCAGAAGCACTACTGAAACAAAGTGAAGAGTCGGGCATCTGCCCCCCTTTGTGACATCACATGTAACTGTTCCACTCGGAACATTCCATTTCTGTGACATCATTTTTATTATTAAAACAGGAACCAGTCATCTACTGTGACATCATATCCTGAAACTGCTGTACAATTCCAACAGTATCCGTGGCAATACATTCTACTGCCACAGATATTCTGTGTTGTGACCACAGCTTCTGTTCAGGTTCTTCAGTTTCTGTTTTCCTACCATCCTCCGTACTTCCTTGTCTCTGAGGTAACAGGAGGTGCTAGTGCTGTCTCCCTTGCTGTGCTAGCAGTGAATGTTCTGTCCCTGACCACGCTGTTCAGAAATATTCATAAAACAAATCAGAACACTCAGAGTCAACAATGTTGGGGAATTTTCAACGTTAAGCACCCAGGGCTGAGTATCTGGACAGTGGATGGAATATCTGTGCTGGTGCTGCTGTACTGTACCATTACCTCAGTGTCAGGAGAACATGAGCACACAATGGTACTGTACTGCAATACAGTGCCTCTCCATTGGGGGGCATTAGCGTGTTGCACTCAACAATACAATATAACACCCGTAGGCTATTGTTTTATTGTGGCTACTAAAAATGGTGGCCATACATGTACTCTTACAAACTGGTATACAGTCACCTGCTCTCTTACAGAAGGCAGTGAATTCCTACAGCAAAGGGTTAACACAGCTTTGTTAATATAATTGTTACAGTTACTGCTGTTATTGTTTGAACGATCCTTTTTGACTTTGTTGAATTCTTACTGTATTCCACTGAGAGGCACCGCTGTGCTTTCCGAGTTTTCATTTCACATTGTTTACCTTTTACCTTTAACTTGCACAATGTTGTCCATTATTATTATTATTATTACTATTATTATTGTTGTTGTTATGATAGTGAGCTGCAGTTCCCTTGCCGTGCCTGTACAGTAGGAGGGGGCGCTGTTTCTCAGTTGCGTGTTGTTCCTAAAGGACCCTGACAGGGTGGGAGTAGAGAGTGCAGAGATTTAGGGAGAGGGCGAAATGCATCTGCAATTGCTTGAGTGGGAAAATGTAGAAGGTGATGCAGGAGATAGAGATAGAAAAGAGAGCGAAATGTGGTGTTAAAAATAAGAGGCTCAGAAGAGAACAGACAGGTCAGCTCTCTCTCCTCTTTCTCACCACATCTCCTCTTATTTTCTTCACTCTTCATTCGAGCGTGTACTGTAATTATCTGAAACCAAGTTGCAAAAAACATACACTGAATTTAAAAAAAAAGATTTTTAAAGGCATTTTTCTTTGTCTCTTTTGAAACTGAAAAAGGGATTCAATTTTGTAGAATTTTGTTATTATTGTAATTGGTACCATTATCATTATTGTTATTTAATTTCAAAAATGAAACTGCTTCATGGAAAGGAAATACAATAAACAGTTAATTTCAGTCCGGTGTCAGTTGTGTTTATCCCAGCCCTTTAGCGGTGAGGTGAATTCTGTGGTTATACCAGGAAGACAGAACAGCTGCTACGGGGCACCAGCAGTCTTTGTGCTATTGAACACTTGCTGTAGGTATCTTGTTGTTATTTTACACTTTGTCCCGTTTTTCCCTCTTATGGAATTGCTGATTGTGTGTAACGTTTGGCAAGCTGTGGAAAACTGGAAGACACCTGGGGTGCAGTGAATGCAATCTGCTGACACAGTTTCATGTCAAGCAATGAAGCTTTCATACTAAAAGTCCCACAGTGCTCCAGGAGAGGGTGTGTTTAATGAAGGATAGGAGTACTGTCCTAACACCATCTGAGCAACTTGTGGTTGCCTGACACATTATAAACATTAGCATGTACTGTATGGCTAGACTTGCAATCACTGGTTCAGTCTATACCCAACTGCCACCACAGCCATATGAAGTCTTGAATAAGAAGCAGTCTCACCCTCGTGTGAACACTCGACTTCTGTGACAGAAGAAGTGGTAAAGCATTATGTTGAAAGATCATATTCTAGGTTGCCTATCAAAGATAAAGGGAATGGCCGGTGTTTTTTGTTTGTTTTGTTTTTTTTATGTTTTGCCCTTTTCACTTAGTAGTCACGCTGAAGTCTGTGAAAGTGCGGGATGAGGTGTGTGATCATCCAATGACACACGTCTCCAGGAAGTCTTCTTCACAGGACTCCCACCAGGAAGATCCCGTCAGAGAGTAGGTGCATCCTTCTGATGTTATCTGAGTGACTCATAGGCACCCACACAAGTCCCAGGGTGTCGAGAAACCCTGGCTGACCTGCCCACTACTATCCCTGCAGGAACAAAGCCAACGCCATCTCCTGCTGTGAGCTCCTGGTCATTGTCAGCAAGTGCCACCTGGGCCTTAGAGTCCAGCTTGAGCTCAGTATGAGCACCTTAACCACTGAGCTACTCGGGAGCCCCCTTGGTTTTTTTGGTTTGCCAGCAATACAGTAATGATATAAAATAATGGATAGTTGTTAGGACTGATGACTGAAATGAGTCAGCACATTGACCTCTGATTGGTCAGGTGTACAGCGTTAGCGTCAGATGTGTCAGAGCACCAGTCTCTGGTATATTTTACAATGTGAACTCTGTTCTATTCTATAGCAGTGGGGTTGTTGGCAAGTGTACAACAATTCAGTAAGGAAATGGCATCAGTGTTGCTTAAGCTAACAGTGGATGTTTTTCATTCTTTTATCCACTAGGCATGTTGTTAACATTTTAAGGTTGGCTTTCTGAATCATGCACAAAATTTTTTTTGTTGCTATTTCACACTTGGGATAGCTAGCTCACTACCTTGTTAGCTACCTGATTAGCTGGCTGTGTATCTAGCTAGCTGGCTAGTTAGCTGGCTAGTTAGCCAACTATGTCATGTATGTCATTCAGCATGGACATGTAGTTATGTGTGGAAATCAGAGAGATTATTGTGCTGGATCATCTGACTTATTCGTTGTAACAAATATTCATGTTTATTATCACATTGTTTGAAAAATGTCAAATCTAAGGAATATGATTTATGCCTACTGGGACAAGTTGCCTAGAACATTTTGTCCATTACTTCTGTCCATTACATTTGTCCATTACCTCACAGGTCACGGTGTGAGGAGAGGGGCGGAGCCAGGGAGCCCAGGCTGACGAGTCCCACCCTCCCCCAGCACAGCAAAGACGATTATATTCTGTCACTACAGATGTCCAGTTCAGGGGATTGCGGTTCAAGTTTCTATAACAGAATCTTCATGTTCCTTGATGTATGTATATACAAAAAATGTCCACATGTATTGCTCTTGGGTGTAGTCCCTATGTATTCCTATGTGTACTACCACTTTAAGAAAGGCAGGAAGTGTGTTCCTGAGGGGGAAGTGATGTTTTTTGAATTTGAGGAAATAGGAAGAGGGCATGGAGGGCAGCACAGGTGGCAGCTGCAGGAAGATGCTGGTGCTGTAAACCAGAGCACATGTTCATTTAATCTGAGATCCAGATCTTAGTCTAGGAAATGCCTTTTTCATCAGTCAAGTGCTAGACCATGGTGGAGTGTTCATTAACTTTGTGACAGATAATCACAGTGAATCTCACTCAGACAGAATCAATCGCAAAGGCTCTGTCTCACCAGCTGGGAAACTCCTCTCTGAAAGAAGTAGTTTGGTGTCAATATGGTGTCGCCAGAAGGTAAATGGTTACTGCTGCTATGGTCATTGCACTTTCCCTACACATTGTAAATTGCAAATCTTTCTTCTTTTGTCTCAGCAGCTCCTAAAAATATGGCATTTTTTACCTCTGCAAGCTTGCTTTCCGGTAGTACATTAGTAGTAGTACGGTAGTACAATCTACTGTTTTCACATGTGTGCAGTATACTCAGAATTTGTAAACAATTTCAACAGAATAAAACCAAGTTAATACAAATACCACTAGACAAATAGGTGCATGCTGTGAACATATGCCATCTGGTGGCGGCAGTGGAGGCAGCAAGCTTGCAACACACTGCTGCTGCATCTGATGTCATTTTCATTGGGTTTTGTTTGGATTGTGGTTTGCCTTTTTGAGGATCTGCATTTGTGTGGTTTGCCTTTTTGAGGATTTAAATTTGTGTGGTTTGCCTTTTTGAGGATTTGCATTTGTGTGGTTTGCCTTTTTGAGGATTTGCATTTGGATTTTATGCACTGAATGATCTGAAGTTTGGGGGGGTTTTGCTTTGTACATTGGGCTTGAGTTTAGGACATTTTATGTCAGATGGCCCACTGCCAGGTATGATTACGGTATACAGTGAGTACACTTGCAAATATAATTGCTCTCTCTTGCTAAATAACTAGCTGATATCCTCGCTGTTTAATGCTGCAATTGTTGTGTATTTTGTGTTTGTATAGTATCATGGTTCCCCTGTAACTCTTTGAAAGCTCTTGGGTGTAGCTGATCTAACCAGGTGAACAAGCTGGTACGCTTGTTATATGGTTATTGCTTGTAAATGAACCAGCTCAGTCAGAGACTCTGGGCTGAGCTGTGAGACTCTGGGCTGAGCTGTGAGACTCTGGGCTGAGCTGTGAGACTCTGGGCTGAGCTGTGGGACTCTGGGCTGAGCTGTGGGACTCTGGGCTGAGCTGTGGGACTCTGGGCTGAGCTGTGGGACTGTGGGATTCAGCCTGGCTTCCCTTATGTGCCATGGCCTCTGAACCACTCAAGAGGCCTTCAAAGCCCAGAGGATAAATATTACAGGTAAAAATTACATTACAAATACATACATACACATGTATATATTACAAATATATACAATACATACAATTATAAATACTACATGTAAAAATGCATGTAATGTAATATTACAAGGAATGTACCAAGCAATGAGCCACCAATACAAACTGTAGAAAAAAATGTATTTTATTAGAAATAATGATAATATAAAAAAATATGATTAAATATTTAAATAACAGATTTTGTAATTACATTACACGAGAACAATTCTGCGTTTCTGTGTGTGTGTGTGTGTGTGTGTGTGTGTGTGTGTGTGTGTGTGTGTGTGTGTGTGTGTGTGTCAGATATTCTCCGTCTTCAGAGTACTGAGGTTTTGTATCCAGGAGTGCACCAGAGCCAGGATATACTGCTTCTTATTCCACGCGTCAGTGGGGGTGGGGCCAACAGGACATTCACAGCCATCTTTCTGAAAGTTCTTCTAAAAGCAAGCAGACTGGGTGTCAGTGCAGAACAGCATGAAGCAGGATCCCTCAAAAATCCACGGCATCAACTGCACATCTATAGAAATATGCAAACAAGTTACTCTGTTTGTATTTAATACTTTTTGTTTTGTTTAGTGTGAAGAAGGGGCAGAACAACTGCAACTTTCTGACACACTCGATTCACCAGGGAAAAGACAAAATGCTGAAACATTGTCATCTTTTATCTTAAAAACAATAATGAGTGCAGATCTTTTATAACAGTATGTAACTTTTTAATAGGCATAAATAACAGAGGGTACGAACCATATCTGTTGAATGTATGACTATATATTATATTGAAAAAATTATAAAATTATATAGACACATAGCCAATAGATATTATTTATCAGTCTCACTCTGTCTCTGTGACTATCTGGCTGTTGGTCTCACCCTCTTCAGCAGGTTTCTGTACAGAGCGTCAGCAGCATGGCGGGTTGTCACAGACAGCTCATCTTGCAAACACGTCTGATACATGCACTGTCGCACACAAACACAAGCGGTTAACACGTCTGATACATGCACTGTCGCCCACAAACACAAGCGGTTAACACACCTGATACATGCACTGTCGCACACAAACACAAGCGGTTAACACGTCTGATACATGCACTGTCACACACAAACACAAGCGGTTAACACAATATGTAAGATAGAGACTGCACTGAGAGAGAGGGGTAATACAGTACAGCACATTAACACTGCACTGAGAGAGGTGTAATACAGTACAGCACATTAACACTGCACTGAGAGAGGTGTAATACAGTACAGCACATTAACACTGCACTGAGAGAGGGGTAATTCAGTACAGCACATTAACACTGCACTGAGAGAGGTGTAATACAGTACAGCACATTAACACTGCACTGAGAGAGGGGTAATTCAGTACAGCACATTAACACTGCACTGAGAGAGGTGTAATACAGTACAGCACATTAACACTGCACTGAGAGAGGTGTAATACAGTACAGCACATTAACACTGCACTGAGAGAGGGGTAATTCAGTACAGCACATTAACACTGCACTGAGAGAGGTGTAATACAGTACAGCACATTAACACTGCACTGAGAGAGGGGTAATTCAGTACAGCACATTAACACTGCACTGAGAGAGGTGTAATACAGTACAGCACATTAACACTGCACTGAGAGAGAGGGGTAATACAGTACAGCACATTAACACTGCACTGAGAGAGGGGTAATACAGTACAGTACATTAACACTGCACTGAGAGAGAGGGGTAATACAGTACAGCACATTAACACTGCACTGAGAGAGAGGGGTAATACAGTACAGTACATTAACACTGCACTGAGAGAGGGGGTTAATACAGTACAGTATAGATCATTTGATTGACTGGACACTACAGTACATTAGCACTGCAACAGCTAACGGGGATCCTAATAAACTAATAACTAATAACAGAGAGAAGGGTCAACACAGGACATCACAAATCAAACTATACAGACATGTCTTTATCTTTATCAAATGCATATATCAAACAGTTTTCATATCAGAGTATTTCAACTCTAATGATGTTTAGTGGGTGTTCATGTTGGACGATACCCTGCAAGAATTTTTGGTGTATTTTGTTGCACAGGTGTGGTTTACACTTACTGGGTTTGGGTTTACAGGAAACGCAGAAGGTGAACTCTGTCCTATCTGAGACAAAAGAATGCAAATCAGATACCATAATCACATGAAGACACAAGGCATCATAACAGCAGTTGAGCAGACAAACACAGGACCCTCTTTGCTAATGAGATGTAAGAATGTTTTCTATGTACTGTTGATAATTTTTTAATGTATTTTCCTCTTTCATTTTCTCTAAGTTCTTGAAGTTGTTTAACCTAAAACCTTCAAAAATGATCTCACATATTCCCTCTCTTACCTCATTAATCAGGTTGTTTTTCTCCTGCTGCAGCTGCTCATGCAATTTTTCTGTGAGTCTCAGCGTATCAATATCCTCCTGGAGAAGATGCATGGGACGGCCACCCGCCCCCAACACCCACAGCACCCACAGAATGCAGCTCCACCCAAGTGTCACTGTGAGAGACAGAAACAGACACAGCACTGAGACACAGGCACACACACACACACGCACACACAGGCACACACACACGCACACAGCACTGAGAGACACAGGCACACACACACACACACACACACTCACACACAGCACTGAGACTCACACACACAGGCACACGCACAGGCACACGCACAGGCACACACACAGGCACACACACACACACACACACACTCAGACACAGCACTGAGACACACACACACACACACACACACACGCACACAGCACTGAGAGAGGCAGGCACACACACACACTCTCTCTCACACACACACACACACACACACACACACACCACTGAGAGACACAGGGACAGACACAGGAAAAATGTCACCCCAAGTATAAATTTGTATTTGTGGGTTAATATGAAAGATTTTCACAGAATTTTTCACAGATTCACAAAATCTTACCAAAACCAACCTGGCAAACTTTTGTGTGTGTGTGTGTGTATATTTCCATGCATGTAGATAGGATAGTTGGCCAACAGGTGAGAACAGACAGACAGGAGTAGGGAAAGATGGACAGGCATAGGGAAAGACGGACAGGCGCAGGGACAGACAGACAGGCGCAGGGACAGACGGACAGGCATAGGGAAAGACGGACAGGCGTAGGGAAAGACGGACAGGCGCAGGGACAGACGGACAGGCGTAGGGAAAGACGGACAGGCGTAGGGAAAGACGGACAGGCGTAGGGACAGAATGCAGAGAGGACAGACAGATGGCATAAGATCTGAGAGAGAAGAGAGGGTGAGTGATGTGCAGGATGTCAGCGAGGCGGAGGAGGTCAGCGAGGCGGAGGAGGTCAGCGAGGCGGAGGAGGTCAGTGAGGCGGAGGAGGTCAGCGAGGCGGAGGGACTCTTACTCGTCTGGTTGTGCAGCAGTGTGACTGTTCCCGTGCCTCTCAGTCTGTCCACCTGCAGCCATGCCACATGTATATATACACCTTTCCACGGTGGAGGTGTCCGGGGGCGTGCACGGCTGGCGGCAGTTGGGGTCTTTCCCAATTCTGCACCACAGAGAACATTCACTGAAAGCTTTGCATCACACCGGCCCCTTTCTCAGGAAGCCCTACGCGCTGTGTAGGCTGGAGGTGAGGTGAAACCGGAGCTGCGCTCCAGAAAGGGGGGCACCGTCACAACATGCAGCCCAGCAACCGTGCGGTCACACGCTTCTTTATCCTTGTGTGTGCGTGCATGCGAGTGTGTGTGTGTGTGTGTGTGTGTGTGTGTGTGTGTGCGTGATGAAAGGTTTGTGGTTTCTGCTGGATTTGCACTGCCTTGTATGTTTCTTTGCAATACATAGTACTCTTTGGAAATTTACACGGAACAGGACAATTCTGGAAAAACGCCCATGAGAATCGGAAGGGGGTGTTTTATTGCTTTATGCTCACCGTTAATGGAAGATGACTCCATCAAGATGATCACTATGGATTTTCTCATATGGAGATCAAATGTATTGTAAATATGCTAACATGGCAACAATTTACATGTTTGAAATATATGCAAATTAAATGTTAAAAAAAATAAATAATTAAAAGCCATTAAAATATTTTTAAAAACAATAGTAAATAACTAATAATTATAATTTCTCTTAACAGCCAAGAAAGTCTGTCTCCTGTGGAGGTAACTATGATCAATAATCACATTATTATTGTGTCTTGGTTTCTAACAACATGGCTAAGTGAACTTATACATAACTGCATCTTAGTTTTAATTGGCAGTGTTGACTGTCCCCCTTCTATGAACAAAGCTAGATTTGTTTACTTTACTATGTATGATCTGGAGTGCTAAACTGCTAGCTAGTTGTCCTACTATTAAAATGACCAGTGATGTGTTCATGCTGTCCAGCTGGGTCAAGATTCCTATTCTGGGTTTTACATTCTTTGGAATGATGGTTTCTGTGCCAGTATGTGTCTATTTCTTGGGGAGTATGTTGCGTAGGTGCTGTTGCTTGTCCTTGCTTGACTTTCCTAACACCTGACGGAGATTCCCTAGTGATATGAAGCTTGGCACATTTTGAGAATGCAACTCTACCGAGAAGCTGTATTCTCTCAGTTAACAAGTAGGGCCAAAACAAGTAGCTAGCTATTCAGCTGTTAAACTATTAATTATAACCACTCTGTGCAAGCTACATTGTCCTCAGAGTGTGATTATAAATGCATGATCATTGTTAATGATCCATATTCTCTCAACTGCTTTCCCCCCCTGTAATGCTAATCATTGTCATGGTGATGTCTCATTTCTGTCTGTAACATCAGTCAGAAACATTTCTATTGTGATGTTTCATTTGGTCTTCTCCGTTGATCACCTTTCAGTAACATACTTGTCTTTCAAAGTAGTAACCATACCTGACCACAATGAGTCCAGGTTGTAGTCAGTTTTAAAGACAAAGGTCTTGTGTGAGATGTGAAATATACTGGGAATGATGCCTACTGTTGCATTGAAGTTTCATTTTATTCCTCTCTTCTTTCGGGAGTGTTTGTCTCTCAGTGTACATGAGGATACCAGGCAGGTTCACATTTAGACGGATTGCTATCACCACCCACTTTACACCCCCCATCGCACCCCACCCCACTCCAGAATAATGAAAGCAGACACCTTGCCGTTGATGACCTCACACACAGGACCTACAGAACTTTCGTTCCCTCAGCTACAGATCTGTTGAAACTCGTGAGAGTTTCCACTGGAGAAGAAAAGAACACGTTCTTTTTAACTAGTAACTTCCGTATATTCCAGGCAGGAAACTTCCCTAGAATTACTCTGCATCTTCGAGCAAATGTACTCAATTTCCAGCACAAACCACCCCCTTGGTCATTAACACTAAATTCCCGGATTAGACTGTCTTGTTTTGCAGTTTTTACAGCATTCACGATTAACACAGTATACTTGCACAAGAGTTCAGCGAGGGAGCGTCTGTTCCGACCAGTATACCTAGAATGACTGACTGATCACTACACATAAGCTGCACATTAACGTAATTAGCCTTGTTTTCCCTACATTCTTAACTGAAAGTAGTTTAAACTCGTATCTAATGATGCAAAAAGACCACACGCGAAACTTAGGTTCGTGTTAAGCATTCCCAATTTTATGTTGGCCCGCAGTAAATTCATATTAGCGGAATTTCGTTTATTGTAGGTAGCGGACAACTGTAACGTCAACTATGTTGTACAGAGTAGGCTACTGAGTTATTATATAATTAATGGTCTTGGAAAAATCATCTGAGAAACTCAATAACGGATATGCCATTCCCCTACTTTGACAGTGCTGTAAAAGGTATCTTTATTACATATGATAAACAGATCATGTGTTCAGCCATCTGGAACTACACGTCAAAATGACTGGTTCTACAGCCATGGCTGGGACGCAGATTGACCTGCAGGAGCAATGGGTGGCCAACCACTGCATAACTTCAGTGAGTCAAGTGAATTCTGAAGAGCTATTGAGAACAAAAGTGTGTGTTAATTTGTTATTAAAATTGCTCCCATACCCAGCTAAGTTACTTAACTTGCTCACATTTGTTTACATTTTATCTACCTATACTTAATAGATAATAATCGATCTAACTAAGCTTGGTAGTAAACACAAATGACCGGATGAATGAAATGAGTAAACGAATAGGCTATCCTTCCCCATATAAAGTGACGGCAAAGTCCAAAAGGAACTTTTCATAGATTTTATTCAAGCAAAAAAAGTTGCTTCTGCTTGGAACAGGAGGGTGTGAAGTTAAAGTGCTTTGTATCCTATAGTAAAGTTGTAAGTGTTGTTAACTCCATGCAATAGCCTACATGAAGCTCCGCTACAAATGAATTTACTATGGCCTACAGAAAAACGGGACATCTTTACCAATAACCTACGTTTTACCTATGTGTTCATAATACGTTATTAGATACGCCTACCAGTTTTAGACTATTTGCTCTTTCTGTTAGCTAGCTAACTAATATTTGCTAGCTAAATAGCTTGAAGTTGTCAAGACTGAAACACACATGTAAGTAGCTACTAACTTAAGAAAGAGGGAAAAGCACAGACACAACTGGCAGCTTCATTAACACAAATTAGCAATACGTAGTTGCTGGTTTATTAATATATCAAGTTATATTTTGTGGAACATTAAACTGTTTTATATACAGCAGACAATATGTCATACTTATTCTTGGGTGCATCTGAGCATGGACGAAAATGTGTGAAAATCAAACGAGGGATTTTAATATTGTGATGGGTCTCTAAGAACTGGCAACCCTGTTTAGACCTGGCGACGAGCTCAGCCTGTGGGTGGAATCCACAGAGGATAGTCCAGATTCCATCGACAGGGGGCGCTGTCGCTTAGACAATCACTGCGCCTTTTGGCACCAGTGGCACCTCGCCACTGCTGAGAAACGGTTGTAGGGTATTATATAGGGAGTGGTACGATGTCAAAAGTTGCGTGTGTGCCTAAGGAGGCTGCTCGAAATTATGAGCCATTTATAGAAGGAGAGGGTGGGACGGGGAGAGGGAGAGGGGGGCTAATGTAAACGGAAAAAGGTTGATAGTCGACCCGTTGAAAGTAGTGACGAGCGCTGGCTGAAGAAAACGTGGAAAAGTTTGGACTTGGAGGCAGGGCGATTTTTTTGACGTGTCCACGACAGAAAGAAGAGAATATTATTCACAGAGAAAGGGAATCAAGACGCTTTGAACGTCGTGGAAAAAGGGGAACAGAATACACCCCGACTTGCGATAGCTGTTTATATTTGAGAAGGTAACATTTGAAGTGTTTTTATTTTTCATCCAAAAAAATATGTGTCGGTTGTGTTTGGTTTTGCTAAATGTGGTGTGTGTGTTATAGGCTCAGAATAAGAGGAACTCGAAACATTGTCACACGCGTGGCAGAAGAATTTGCATTTTTGCTAGCTAGCGCATAAGATAACGTTTTACATGGTTTGGTTTTTTTTGTCGCTATATTGCATTTAGCCAGGTTGGTATCACTATTGTAATAGTAATGAATCAAGTTTATAAGTCATATTTGTACAGCAGGATAAATATTCATATCACTGCCGGTTAATAAAATGGATTTTTCCACCGTGTTAAGATATTTAAGTGGCATCTGTAGTGTGTGTCCTTATGTGTGGGTATTGGCACAGTTCCTTGCTAGAGAAACTGCGAAAGAATCTTTGTGCGAATTCTATAAGTTACAACCCTAGCTACGTACATACTTTTGAGATTTGTCTGCGGGAGTGTTTAAGTTGGCCAGATATTCCTTGCCACATGTTTTGCCATTAATTTAACATAAGGATCTTGTCAGCAGTGATTGCGGCACACTCCTTGTGTTTGTGAAAACGGAAACGGCGTGTACACGCCGCACTCTGTCGCTGTAGACAGCAGCGGGGTCTTGCGAGGTGAGGGAAGCAGCTGGGTGAACGCCATGGGAGGCGCAGTGTCTGCACCGTCGCCCCGTGTCAGTAATGCTGCTGCGCGGAGTCTCTCTCCCAGTGTGACCGACGAAGGTTCAGAAGGTCATGGACTGTTATATAGTTATGGACTGTGATACATTTAATCCGATATCCCGAAAAACAAAAAAGGAAACTGTAAATATTGTTTTCATCACAAAGTAGATTTTTATGTGAAAATAAAGGGGACATTCAAAGTCTTTATCTCTCCCTGACCACTATCTGTTCTGTTTTGGCTTTGTTTAGATTATTATTGTTAATAATAATAATAATAATAATAATAAGTAGTAGTAGTAGCAGCAGTAGAGATAGTAGATTACTCTCTTGCTGTTTATCTTGCTCTCAGTTTCACACAAACACTCACACACTTCACAGTTTGGTGATGCGGATTCACAGCTCGCTGTGTGGACCCGATGCCTGGGCCAGGCAGGGCGTTTTTACCCGCACAGATGGAATGCATTAGTACCAAAGACAGCACAGAAATGTGTCTGAGCTTAGCCAGTCTTTGTGATACATCCTTTAGCACACTAGTGCCTACATGATGCAATCACCAGTGATTGACTGGGCCTGCAGAGAGCAGCTGCCAGGTGGCAGTGCAGCCTCCGTGCGGGAGCGTGGAAGGAGGCGGCTGTGAGCGGGTGGCAGTGCAGCCACCGTGCGGGAGCGTGGAAGGAGGCGGCTGTGAGCGGGTGGCAGTGCAGCCTCCGTGCGGGAGCGTGGAAGGAGGCGGCTGTGAGCGGGCTGGAGGAGCCTGCACCATATTTGCAGTGATTTTTGTCAGATGTAACACTACTGTTACTATCCTCTGTACTACACTATATCAACTAGCCTGTCTCACTCTGTGTACTGTACTGTATCAACTATTCTGTCTCTGTCTCACGCTGTCTCCCACTCTCTGTCTCTCTCTCACACACTCTCACACGCACACACTCTCACACGCTCACACTCTCACACGCACACACTCTCACACGCTCACACTCTCACACACGCACACACTCACACACTCTCACACACGCACACACTCTCACACACGCACACACTCTCACACACGCACACACACTCACACACTCTCACACACACTCTCACACACACTCTCTCACACACACTCACACACACTCTCACACAGGAAGGGCTCATAAGAAGCTACATTAAGAGAAGGAGGAAAATGTTTGTCTTTTATTTCAGAACAATTGTAGCAGCTTGATTTACTATATTTCCTTTGCTTATCAGGTGCTTTTATGAAGGACGCCCTGCACTTTCCCCAGTCTGTTCCCTACAGCAGCTGGGGTCTGCAGCACACTGCACACACGCAGCGCTCAGGGCTGAGGCTGGCAGGTGCTGAGCCGGGGGCCGCTCTCCTGCACGGACCGCTTTCCCCCAGCCGCGCAGCACCTCTGCTGCACACAGCCTAGCGCTGAATTATTCCCTCGAGTAAAATATAAACTTCAAACATTACTTACATTGACATGTAAAATCAGGTGAAACCAGAGCAGCAGTGACAAATCTGCCATATTGAGTAACAACCAGGATCAACCGCATGCAGTACTGACCAATCAACTACATACAATAACGACCGCATTACCAGTAACCGTGGACAGCTTAATGACCGCATTACCAGTAACCGTGGACATCTTAACGACCGCATTACCAGTAACCGTGGACATCTTAACGACCGCATTACCAGTAACCGTGGACAGCTTAACGCCCGCATTACCAGTAACCGTGGACATCTTAACGACCGCATTACCAGTAACTGTGGACAGCTTAACGACCGCATTACCAGTAACCGTGGACAGCTTAACGCCCGCATTACCAGTAACTGTGGACAGCTTAACGACCGCATTACCAGTAACCGTGGACAGCTGCCACACATCGCAGCTACGTATGGTAATTAGGAATGATGGTGTCACCCACACGCAGGAGTGAAGACAGTAATAACTACAGTAATGCCTGGTTCATGGGTATAAAAAATTCTGTTTTGCTGTTTAGGATTTAGACCAAGATTGCTTTTTTGGTAAGATTGCCAAGACTGCAATGTGCTTTTTATTGACCTTATTTATATATTATTCAATAATTATTTGTTTTTTTTATTTATTAAAACTATTTTACTTATTTGTCAAACTTCAGTGAGAAACATCTATATCATCTAACATTATAATTTTTTCCTATGCCAGCCTTTCTCACTAAATACAGCTACTATCAAACTCACAATGTCCAGTAAGTAATGCCAAACCTCCTGCTTATTTAAACTGAGCGCTCTTAAATAGGGAGGAGGCCACTGCAGTGACAACCTGAGTCTTAGTCCTTCAGTATCTCTGGATATGAAGGCAGCTGCAGTTTTGCTTCTAATCCGTGCAAATATGACGCAAACAGGAACATGGCATTCCTGAAGGAGGCCTGCCAGAATGAGTGAAAGGTCATTTAGTCAGGAGCTAAAAATGCAGGGACACAGCTGTTCCAGAACTACAGGACTGTGTGTCCCTCACTGCCA
The DNA here is from genome assembly GCF_013368585.1 of Megalops cyprinoides. Lineage (NCBI taxonomy): Eukaryota > Metazoa > Chordata > Actinopteri > Elopiformes > Megalopidae > Megalops > Megalops cyprinoides. The sequence goes on from NC_050604.1 coordinate 26,572,817, forward strand.
GTGCAGACACCTCTGTCAGGGTTACATGCTGCTTGTCATCAATTAAATGTCCAGAAAAGGTCAGCAAATGAAGATGACTAGGGAATATCTAAAGCCCTCCCCTTCCTTTTTTGTGAATGTTTAAATGACCTCTGACCTATACTCAGTTGATGTGAGACTGGCAATATCTTGGGAAAGAGAAATAGCGAATGCTTGGGTTTAATATGGAGTTAGACTGAAGCTATGTGCAGACTTGACCTGTGACTTAGAGAATGAGCTCAAGGAGTTCAGAGACATCTGCCCAGCTAAGGCAAAAGACATTAAACCAACAACACATGCAGTTCTCTCTCTCTCTCTCTCTCACACACACACACACACACACACACACACACACAGAATTGGAAATCTGCTTTTAGTTCGAGAGAAACGGACTCCCTGTGCCCCTCCCCCCGTCCCTCCCGTGCTCCTCCCCCCGTCCCTCCTGTGCCCCTCCCCCCTTCCCTCCTGTGCCCCTCCCCCCGTCCCTCCTGTGCCCCTCCCCCCATCTCTTCTGTGCCCCTCCCCCTGTCTCTCCTGTGCCCCTCCCCCCTTCCCTCCTGTGCCCCCCCCCGTCTCTCCTGTGCCCCCCCCCCCCGTCTCTCCTGTGCCCCCCCCGTCTCTCCTGTGCCCCCCCCGTCCCTCCTGTGCCCCTCCCATGCCCACAGTTCTGCCAGGTCTGTTTCAGGCCGGGTTATTTCTGTCCTCATCAGCAGGGCAGTGCTTGCGAACGCGCCAAACCTGCCACTTCCTTCAGTTTGCTTTATTTGGCATGACAAACTCAATGTAAGTAAATGACAGTAATAATATGAAAAAGTACTACATTTAAATGCTGGTTCATTAACAGTGCGTCCCTCAGACTGTGGGAGACTGCAGGATCTTGTGCTTCTAGTATACAAAACTCCCTCCCCTCTCCTAAAAGGAACAACAGTGAGTGTGTGGCATATTTTCTTTATTTTAGAGGAATAATTCTGTTGGATTTTGGTATATTTTTCTAATTTCAAAACAAAATACAGCTCTCTGTTTCTGTGTATTGGCAGTGTGAGCACAGTATTAGTGTACCTTAGTTAAGGCGGGCAATTAGTGTGGGTTAGTGAAGGCTGTAAGGCTTTAGTAATGTTCATCAGTCTCTGTATCTATACTGTACTGTATTACCCCTCTCTCTGTGCAGTGTTATTGTACTGTAGTGTCCAGTCAGTCACTGTATCTACACTGTGCTGTATTAACCCTCTCTCTCAGTGCAGTGTTGTACTGTACTGTATTAACCGCCTCTCTCTCTCTCTCTCTCTCTCTCAGTGCGATGGCGCCCTCTCTCTCGCAGGCCTATAGGAGGCGCTGGTGGATGGCATGCACGGCGGTGGTGGAGAACCTGCTCTTCTCAGCTGTGCTGCTCGGCTGGGGCTCGCTGCTCATTATGCTGAAGAATGAGGGCTTCTACTCTCACCTGTGTACAGGTATGCTGCCATGGCAACTGCCACTGTGAGAGATGGGGAGGGGGCCTCTGAAGTGATCACCTCTGTACCCGAATCTGAGCAGGTTCTTAATCTGCGACTTCTCTCCATGTGTCACTCCTCCTCCTCTCTCTCTCCCTCTCTGTCACTCCTCCCCCCTTCTCTCTCTCTGTAGAGAATGTGACAGAGAGCGGTAATGTCAGTGTGTGGGACAGTGAGGAGTGGCTCAGCTGTGTGGAGCAGGAGGAGATGCTGAACCTGGGCTTCACCATCGGCTCCTTCCTCCTCAGCGCAGCCACCCTCCCCCTTGGCATCCTGATGGACAAGTACGGGCCCCGCCCCCTCCGGCTGCTGGGCAGGTGAGACCCCACTCAGGGGATGAAGGGCTGATTCCTCTTTTTGGGCCTGTAAAAGGGGGGGGGGGGGGGGGGGGGGTGACGATGATGGAGGTAAAAACAGAGGAGTGTGACTGTGACTGGCCTAAAACCGAAGGGAGGACAGTTACAGATGTCCTGTGTCTATGCAGCCCTCTCTGTATTTATTCACACCTCTGATTAAATAGGAATAAAAAAATGTTATTTAAAAGATTTACTTCAATCTCAATACCATTGCACAGAGCAACTGTTCATGCAAGTCACATTGTTCTCAAAAAATGCAGTTTAATATAGAAAACACAAGGCTCACATTTATTGTTAAATGCTCCTTTAAGTAAAATCTACCAAAACATAATTCTTTTTGGAAATTCAATGGAAGCTTCTGGAACTGTATAGAGGCTTCTGATTCCGGTCAGCCAGGTCTGTACACAGAAGTAAGGTGTAATTTGGGAGACAGCTGACAGGATTCCCGCTCTCTCCTACAGCGCCTGCTTCGCCTTCTCCTGTGCCCTGATCGCAGCTGCAGCCTACGACCCCCCAGGTCAGTGTGTGACCCCGAAATTGGAGCCATTTACAGCAGGGTCATTGGTTGCTTTGGCTGTCTGCAAGTCCAGGGTGGGAACAGGGGTTGAATGTGTGGGTGGTCTGGGCTGTTGCTGACAGGGAAAAGAGATGTGAGGGTTATCTAAGGATCTCAGTGCAGTGGTAAGATAGTGTAATGTAATGTAATGTGTACTGTTATTAATGTCTCTTATTGCAGTGTTAGTGTACTGTCCAGTCAGTCACTGTATCTGTACTGCTGTGTATTAACACTCTGTAAACATTAGACTGTATAAATCTCTTTCTCTCAGTCCTCTCCGCACTCATCTTCATCGCGGTGTCCTTCAATGGCTTTGGAGGAATCTGTCTAACCTTCACTTCCCTCACGGTAAGAGACAGACAGACACACACAGAAACACAATCACACGGAAACACATGCAGCCCTCCTCCCTTTCAGTAGGCATGTTTTTAATGAACAATGCTGAATGTAAGGAGTGCATGTCAAATGTCTGTGTGTATTACAGATCATAAGCAAATTACGCTATGGGGAAAGGGTAGAGAAGGGGCGTGAACATGATGAGTGACGCTTCCATGAGGGGACAGCTAGGCAAAGTGGTCTGGCAGGAGTGTAGCATTTGAAGGAGTTGTGTATCATCCACACAGAAGTGGTAGGAGACACTGCAGGAGGAGATGAATGCTGCCAGAGATATACTGTAGAGCGAGAAAAAGAGGACCAAGAAGAGATCCCTGAGGAACTGCAGTGGTGGGATTAGTAGAGGATTAGAGACAGAATCACCCAATGTTACCTTGTAGGAACAGCCCATAAAGGCAGACAGGAAACCACTTTGGGGCAGTGCTCACATTGCTTAGTTCACAATGGCTGCCAGGACGACCTGATGGTCAGCTGTATCAAAAGCAGCAGATAGATCAAGCAGGATTAAGAGAGAGGGCAAAGTGGTTGCTCTGGCAAAGTTCAGAGCAGCAGAGCAGTTTCAGCTGCATAACCCACTTTGAAACCAGACTGGTTGGGAGTAAGCAGTAAGTTGGGAGTAATGTGTTAAATCAGGAAGTGAAAAGGCTTGTGGGATACAACCAGTTCCATAGTTTTTGACAGAAACAGGAGAAGGGAGGCAGCTCTGTAGTTCTGGGCCAATGAGGGGACCAAGGTAGAGTTCCTTATCAGTGGTTTGCCTAGTGTGTTTGACGGCTGTAGGAGGAATTAACCATAGCTGAGAGAAATGGAAGGAGAGCTGGTGCAGAGGCATGTATGAGAGGAGCAGGGATGGGGTCCAGTGGACACGACAGAGACAGGCTGGTATGGCTGCTAGGAAGTTAGGTTAGTTTAAATTAGTTCTTTAGGCTACCAAAAACATACATCTAGAAGGAGTTGATTTGATACAGTGTAATTCCCATGAGTTGAATTCATTGTGGTCTCACTTAAATTGAATCTAAAACAGGTTCTTTTCACTTTTTGAGGGCTGGTGAGTTAAACAGTCGACTGAAGCCATTCAGATTAACCATTTTACTCAAGCATGCAGTTGCTTTGTCACGCAGTGGATTTGAACCAGCAACATGTGGTGTACAGGTCTGGCTCCCCTCTTTGCTGTCCGCTGTAAAACCTAAAGGCTTAACAGGATCACAGTTATGGGGGTACTGAGCCCAGCACTTACCTTTGCAATGGCTGCCCTTGGTGCCATACAGTCTGAAGGTCGATCTGCTTGGTTGACTCCATTCCATCGGGCACTGAAGTTTGCTCTTAAAAACAATTCACCTGGAAGCACCCTACTCTGCCCAGTGCTTAGTATTTGAAAGAGGTGGACAGCGCTGGTGTGAGGGAGCTGTCTCACAGTGAGCTGGGCGGACAGGTGGAGTATGTGTTCACACTGCCATGAACCTGTCATGAAGCTTCAGCAGCAAGTCACCAGTCTCAGCCCACTCCTGCTCAGAATTCCAGCTACACTGTGTGATACTGTAAAGCTGATTACACTTTTAGGTGTGTGTGTGTGTGAGAGAGTGTGTGAGAGTGAGAGTGCATCTAAGTGTGTGTGGATTTGGATGGTAAGTGGTGTGTTTTTGTGAGTGTGTGAGTGTATGAGTGTGTGTGTAGATTTGGATGGTAGATGGTGTGTGTTTGTGAGTGTGTGTGGATTTGTATGGTAGGTGGTATATGTTTGTGAGTGTGTGTGGATTTGGATGGTAGATGGTGTGTGTTTGAGTGTGAGTGTGAGTGTGGATTTGGATGGTAGGTGGTGTGTGCTTGTGAGTATGTGTGGATTTGGATGATAGGTGGTATGTGTGTGGATTTGGATGGTAGGTGGTGTGTGTTTGAGTGTGTGGATTTGGATGGTAGGTGGTGTGTTTTTGTGAGTGTGTGAGTGTATGAGTGTGTGTGTAGATTTGGATGGTAGATGGTGTGTGTTTGTGAGTGTGTGTGGATTTGTATGGTAGGTGGTATATGTTTGTGAGTGTGTGTGGATTTGGATGGTAGATGGTGTGTGTTTGAGTGTGAGTGTGAGTGTGGATTTGGATGGTAGGTGGTGTGTGCTTGTGAGTATGTGTGGATTTGGATGATAGGTGGTATGTGTGTGGATTTGGATGGTAGGTGGTGTGTGTTTGAGTGTGTGTGTGTGTGTGGATTTGGATGGTAGGTGGTGTGTGTTTGAGTGTGTGTGTGTGTGTGGATTTGGATGGTAGGTGGTGTGTGTCTGTGAGTGTGTGTGTGTGGATTTGGATGGTAGGTGGTGTGTGTTTGTGAGTGTGTGTGTGGATTTGGATGGTAGGTGGTGTGTTTGTTAGTGGGAGGCAGTGAATGTCAGTGTATTTTGGCTGCGTAGCCCCCTGGTAAGCACATGTCATTCAGCTTCCAAGAGGCAAATTTTGGCACACTACCCTCCACCAATCAAAACCCCTGCCCTGGCTACCCGCCTTCCTTTCAGCCACTACCCTCACCTCTATCCAATCCATGCAAGGACACCCCCACCCCACCTCCTCTCTCTATATCTCTCCTGCTATGAAAAGGCACCTTGGATGCTTCTATGAGATCATTAATCCCAGGGAAAGTGTTCAGCTGTGCATATTGGGCATTATGAATGTGCTATATTAAGGCTTTTTAGCTGATGTATGGTTTGTATGTCCAGCTAAACAGCTTCCCTGAGGTTTGCCTTCCAGCATGGACTGGAAATAAGTATGCGCCCTTTAAGAAGTTCAGATGAATGTCTATATAAAATGATTAATCTGTTAGTACATTTTAATTAGAAAGTAAACTTCAGATAGAGCAGGATCAGGAGTCCTTTCCGTGACCCTGAAAACTGTACTTCACTCTCGTCTTTGCCTGTCTGTGCGGCTCTATTTGCCTGTGTTATCCAGTGTGTCTTTTCTCTCTGTCTTTTTGTGTTATTCTGCCTGTTTCTGTCTTTCTGTTTGCGCTTCCTTGCATCACAGTTATGGCAATGCTGGCAAAGCTTCTATGCTCGACAGAAAATCAATGAACAAACAACAGAGAACTGTCCTCTCTGTGCCGTGGAGTGGGAGGGAGGGAACACACAGGTCAGAGGTCACAGGTTAAGGCAGGTTACCTAAAGGCATAGGTAGCTGTCAGTCACTCTCACACTCTGCAAACCCCTCCCTCTAATTATGACCCTTCACAAGGTCTTTGTCTGTGGGTGTCCCTCGATTCAGCACGACTTCTTAAAAATAACCACACTATGTTGCAGTATGATGCAGATGAAGAAACTGTATGAAAAGGTGCTCATCTCCCTGACTGAGTGACTCACATGTGTGCCAGGCTATGTAAGACACCAGGCTACCCCCCCCTGCTGTCTGCATTGCTGTAAACACAGACGTGGAGGTCATACGTAACTGCATATCTATCTGTCTGCTGCGGTTGTGCTGTGTCACTGAGCCGGTCTGAGGTTTCAGTTGAGTTAAACAAACAAGAACGTGGTTTAACCCTAACCTTTGATTAAAACTGCTGTTTTTGGTTATAAGTATCATGAGTTTTTTTGTATATTTTCCAAATACACTTCAGAATACACTTGTTCAAAAAGCATTTTAACTAATCAACCAATTGAAATGTATTTGTATGGTAATGTTTTACAGCTGTGCTGTTAAAAAACACTGTTCAGAGTACATTGTCCATCCAGAGGTAACTGAAAAACCAGAAAACCAAAGTTCGCCAAAACAAAAATAATCACAGGACTTGAGCAGCAGTGAGACATCAACCTCCCAAGTTCCCTTAAACCAGTGACAGGCTGAAAGCAGTGACAGGCTGAAAGCAGTGGTTGGCGATTCCCTTTGCCTCCCGCAGAGCATGGTGATTCAGAGGCCACACCAGGAGACAGATCTGCGGGGCCAGGGTCTGACACCACTGTCCTGCACTACACTTTACCTCCTACCTACTGCTCCTCTGTGATTCTCATTACTGAGGGAGCAGTGGGGTAGAAACTATGTGTGACATGTGCAAACACATCTCTCAAATGGGGGAGGGAACAGGCACAGTGGGAGAGAGAGCTGGAGGAGAGAGTGAGGCAGAGTGGGAGAGAGTGAGGCAGAGTGAGACAGAGTGGGAGAGAGAGCTGGAGGAGAGAGCGAGGCAGAGTGGGAGAGAGAGCTGGAGGAGAGAGTGAGGCAGAGTGGGAGAGAAAGAGAGAGGGAGGGAGTGGGGGATAGACGTGGCCTGAGCTGAACCGGAGAAGGGCATGACGTCATTCTCTCTAACGCACATGTTACAGAGCAGGGAGCAGGCAGAAATGCGTGGCCGGCACAGCCATGTCCCCGCCAGGCCAGCACTGTGTGAACCGTGAAACAGGAGAGGCCAACAGTCCACACAGGGCTGGGGGAATAGGGGAGGGATGTTTTCATGTGTTGTGTTTTGGTGTGTTATGTTGTGGTATGCTACAGTGAATTGATGTCTTTTATTTCTAGTTGGTGTGTTACAGTGTTTTAGTGTATTGTGTTTTGGTGCATCGTCTTAAAGTGTATTGTTGAGGTAAAGATGGACAGCATGGTTTTGTGCTGTGTTACTGTGTGTTACACTATGCTGCGGTGTGTTATTGAGTGTTACTGTGTGGTATGTTATGTGGTGTGCTGCTGTGGTGTTCTGAGCAGAGGTAAAGATGGACAGCATGGTTTTGTGCTGTGTTACTGTGTGTTACACTGTGCTGTGGTATGGTATGTGGTATGAGGACAGGACAGACAGCATGGTTTTGTGCTGTGTTACTGTGTGTTACACTGTGCTGTGGTATGGTATGTGGTATGAGGACAGGACAGACAGGGTTGGCTGTTTGAGTTGTTTGTGCTGCTGGTCTGTTTACTGTACCCACAGTGACAGCAGAGCAATGTCACCTGCACCGTCTCACACACCGAGCCAACAATGCGCACTGACAGAGAGGGAGAGAGAGACAGAGAGAGAGTGGGGTAATGAGACAGAGAGAGTGGGGTAATGAGACAGAGAGAGGGATACAGAGAGAGAGTGGGGTAATGAGACAGAGAGAGGGATACAGAGACAGAGATACAGAGAGAGGGATACGGAGAGAGAGTGGGGTAATGAGACAGAGAGAGAGTGGGGTAATGAGACAGAGAGAGTGGGGTAATGAGACAGAGAGAGGGATACAGAGAGAGAGTGGGGTAATGAGACAGAGAGAGGGATACAGAGAGGGGGTACATACTGAGAGAGGGACACAGAGAGAGAGTGGGGTAATGAGACAGAGAGAGGGATACAGAGAGAGAGTGGGGTAATGAGACAGAGAGAGGGATACAGAGAGAGAGTGGGGTAATGAGACAGAGAGAGGGATACAGAGAGGGGGTACATACTGAGAGAGGGATACGGAGAGAGAGTGGGGTAATGAGACAGAGAGAGGGATACAGAGAGAGAGAGACAGAGAGAGGGATACGGAGAGAGAGTGGGGTAATGAGACAGAGAGAGGGATACAGAGAGGGGGTACATACTGAGAGAGGGATACGGAGAGAGAGTGGGGTAATGAGACAGAGAGAGGGATACAGAGAGAGAGAGTGGGGTAATGAGACAGAGAGAGGGATACGGAGAGAGAGATACAGAGAGAGAGTAGGGTAATCAGCCATATAACATAAAACAGCAAATTGCTTTATATGAGAAATCCTTGGTCTCATCATTGCTAGGTAAGCTTGCGTTCCTTATCGATCAAGTTTGATCTGAAAGAACAGCAAGTTTAGATTGATTAAAAAAAAAAACTGATTAGCAAACAAAAGTATATTTTTTGCGAAGTATACCCTTTTTCAAAGCCTCCTTTTAGGAGAATACACCCAACCTTGATATCCAGTTATCTATAACATTGCACAGAAAGGGCAACCGAGCACATTCCCCAAAACGGAAAACAGGTCTCCCCCACAGAACTGAAAGGGCACCGTTACTCAGTCTGGTTAAAATGGTTCGAAAGACCTAAAGGACTGAGGTGGTGAGTCTGGCTTTTAAAGGGGGAAAGTCGCCATCCTGCCTTATGAGGAAACATGCTGTTAAAAGGAACAGATGCCATTCTGCTGTTTACATTTTTAGGCCCTGATCTCCTTCACATTTCCGTATGCGTAGGCATGTGAAGAAGCATTGGCTTCTTCAACCAGAAGCCAAGGTTAAAGACAACACAGTGGTTAGGAGCAAAGATGAACACGCTGCAGCTCCCGGCTTTTCTGCTCATGCACTGAATCCGTTCCAGTAGAGCCACGCGGTAGGAGGAGGAGGCTGTAAGCTTAGAGGGTGGGAAGGCTGGAGATGGAGGCAGTGAGAGCTCACTGGTTGTGCCCATGTTAGGGGCTGTACTGTTGGTGTGGTGAAACATTACACTGGACTGCCGCAGGTCTCCGTGGTGCCCTCTGCTGTTCTGTTTGTGCCATGGTATCACTTATTCGAAATTGACTGGCCTTCGTCTACAAGCAGCAAAGGGTTATGCAGCTCAGGGGAAAATATGACATCACCTTCATTCTTGTCTAGACGTTACAGTGTTCATTCTCCCTCAGAACTTACCGTATTTACCCCCTCCCTCCTCTCTCTCTCCCAGTTACCAAACATGTTTGGAAATGTTCGTTCCACCATCTTATCCATCATGATTGGATCCTACGCCTCCTCTGCTGTTACCTTCCCTGCAGTGAAGGTACTGCCTGCCTGTCTGTGTAATGAGTATGGATATTCCATTCTGCTTATCTGTAGTACAAAGACTCACACTGATGATAAAGATTATCCCGAAATTGCCCCCTGTCTTTCCCCTCACCCCCAGCTGATATATGATGCAGGCGTGTCCTTCCGTGTGATCATGTGGGTGTGGGCGGCGCTAGCGTGCCTCGTCTTCCTTAACTGCTTCCTGAACTGGCCTGTGGAGTCCTTCCCCGCCCCTGAGGAGATGAGCTACACGTAAGTGCAATGGCAGCGTGCCACTGTAAGGCCAGCCCAGCATTACCGTTCCCGCCACGCTGAAGATGCGTCTCTGTGGAACAGGAAGAACGTCAAGCTGAGCGGCCTGGCTTTGGATCACAAGGTGACCGGCGACCGCTTCTACAGTCATGTGACCACGGTGGGCCAGCGTCTGAACCAGAAGCAGCGAGAGGCGGAGCTCTCCTCCGAGCATATCCACAGCGCTGCCGCTGAAACCCAGCCCGGTGAGGCCCCAGGCACTGCCGCACTGCACTGCCCCTCACTGCATCTCACTGCGCTGTGACTCACTGCATCTCACTGCGCTGCCCCTCACTGCATCTCACTGCGCTGTGACTCACTGCATCTCACTGCACTGCCCCTCACTGCATCTCACTGCGCTGTGACTCACTGCATCTCACTGCACTGCCCCTCACTGCATCTCACTGCGCTGCGACTCACTGCATCTCACTGCACTGCAACTCTCTGCGCTGCGACTCACTGCACTGCATCTCTGCGCTGCGACTCACTGCACTGCAACTCACTGCGCTGCGACTCACTGCATCTCTGCACTGCAACTCTCTGTGCTGCGACTCACTGCATCTCACTGCACTGCAACTCACTGCACTGCATCTCTGCGCTGCGACTCACTGCACTGCAACTCACTGCGCTGCGACTCACTGCATCTCTGCACTGCAACTCTCTGTGCTGCGACTCTCTGTACTGCAACTCTCTGCGCTGCGACTCACTGTATCTCACCGCACTGCCCCTCACTGCATCTCTCTGCGCTGCGACTCACTGCACTGCAACTCTCTGCGCTGCGACTCTCTGTATCTCTCTGCACTGCAACTCTCTGCGCTGCGACTCTCTGCGCTGCGACTCTCTGTATCTCTCTGCACTGCAACTCTCTGCGCTGCGACTCACTGCATCTCACAGCGTCTGACTGTACTGTGCTACACTGACCCTGCTGTATCCCCCATGTTACATTATGGGTATGCAGGATGTTAATTGATGGTGACCCGTGCGAGGGGTGTTACAGCACGGTGTTACGAACAGCTGAGTGAGCTCTCACACTGGAATGACACTAACTGCTGTTTGCAAGCATCCATTTTTAAAAACAGGTGTTAGTTACACTCTCATACAATGACTTACTAAACGAGAGTGTATGCTTTCAAATGTGTCAATGTTTGTGCTGTGCAGGAGTGTCAGTAAACATCTATAAACTAACAATTACATAGTTATAAATTGTTACTACCTGGAATTCCCAGTGAATATGGCACTCTGCTCCACCCAGGGTCCCCCCCGTTCCGCAGGTCCGTCTGCTCCCCCATCTTTCTGTGGAGTCTCATCACCATGGCAATGACACAGCTCCGCATTATATTCTTCATGGGGGCCATGAACAAGATGCTGGAGTTCCTGGTAACCCATGGCGACCCACACCGTGAGTACATGTCCACACAGACACATGGCTGTTAAACTCCAACACCAATGGAACAGAATGATTTTCATGGTTAATAAGAGAGAGTGTTCATGAAGAAAGAATTTGCTTGCATAGAATTTGTTTATGTTTTTGAATTGCATTCACACTGATGTAGACACTGTCACACAGACAGACTTAAATTTCAGACACAAATGCTTTGATTCTCAGACTGAGAGGCACACTGACAGAGATATGGATGTGACCGCAGAATACCTACCACACAGACTCAGAGACATGATAGCATTACTCACACGATGGCAGCACAGTGAATAGCAATGGCCAGGATTTCTACGCTTGCTGCCACAACAATAATGCTGGCACAATCCAGTAATGGTTTAAGGATGCTGCTATTTCAGTGGTGTAACCTGTCCTTTCTGTTTCAGCCACTGCCGACTTGGTACAGGAAGCAGAGGAAGAAGGTCAGAGGAAGGGCAAGGGAGTGTGTGTGTGTGTGTGTGTGTCTGTGTGCTGATTGTGTTTTTGCTGCAGTGTGTGTATGTGTGCGTGCATGTGTGTGTGTCTGTTTATATATACACTGTGTTTTGTTGCTGTGTGAGTGTGTGTGTGTGTGTGTGTGTGTGTGCTGATTGTGTTTTTGCTGCAGTGTGTGCGTGCGTGTGTGTGTGTTTATATATACACTGACTGTGTTTTGTTGCTGTGTGTGTGTGTGTGTGTGTGTGTTTATATATACACTGACTGTGTTTTGTTGCTGTGTGTGTGTGTGTGTGTGTGTGTTTATATATACACTGACTGTGTTTTGTTGCTGTGTGTGTGTGTGTGTGTGTGTGTTTATATATACACTGACTGTGTTTTGTTGCTGTGTGTGTGTGTGTGTGTGTGTTTATATATACACTGACTGTGTTTTGTTGCTGTGTGTGTGTGTGTGTGTGTGTGTTTATATATACGCTGACTGTGTTTTGTTGCTGTGTGTGTGTGTGTGTGTTTATATATACGCTGACTGTGTTTTGTTGCTGTGACAGTGGCGTTCTACTCCTCCATCTTCGGCACCCTGCAGCTGCTTTGCCTGGTCTCCTGTCCCCTGATTGGCTACATCATGGACTGGAGGATGAAGGAGTGTGAGGAGGACGGGACAGTGCTGGAGGGAGAGAAGAGGTGAGAGATCAAAGACAGAACCTACCCAGCTCTCACAAGTCACCGGTGTGCTCTGCAGGCTGATTCGATGAAAAATAACATGTAGTAACACTGCTCTGTGCAATGCTGTTAAGGTTAAAGTATAACATTTGCAAAATAAAAAAAATATTCTGTACCTATATGTGATGTTTTGGGTTCATATTTATGGTGGAATTATTAAACATACAGGCCAATGTATGAGTATTTTGCTGCTGTGGTTCAAGTCAGTTTGTTTTCAGTATACTTTGATCCCCTCAGCCTCCCAGGGCCTCCAAAGAGAGACAGAAAGATCCAGAAACTGACTAACGCCGTAAGAGCCTTCATCTTCACCAACCTGCTGCTGGTCATCTTCGGAATCATCTCCCTGATAGACAATCTACCCATACAGGTGAGCCAAATCTGCAATCAAAGAACTGACCTACCTGAAAAAAACCGAACCTGTGAGACAAAAACCTACCTACCTGCGAGTGAAAAAACAGAAGCTGCAGATGCAGGAGATTAAACAGAATTTAAATATTCAGCTGAGAAAGCCCACCTGTAAAGCTGACCTTCATATAAAGAAAAATGCAACCTATCAGCAGAGGTACAGAGCACAGATAGAAATGTTTGCTACTCAGTATGAATCTTATAACTTTCCCTGTGTAGAAGATGACTGTGCTGTAGGCCCCTGTGTGTCTGCAGAAGGTTTTGGTGAACCTTCGTGCACCTGGCAGCCATGTGCAGCTGTGCTGTGTGGCCCTGCACAACGGTGGGCATGGCCTGGTTGACATCTGCAACTGGGTGGCGTCTCTTCAGCGATAGGTCCAGAGATTACAGTATCAGCCAGCCTTGTTTTGAACTGGCCCATGCTTTGCGGGAGGTTTGGGGCTGGAGAAATTAGGTGAAATGGGCTGGAGGTCCTGAAGCTGGCCAGTCTGCAGGTGGGCTTGGTGACAGCTGGCACCTCTCAGGGATGCGGGGAGTAGCACTTGGCTTCTGTGTCTTCACCCTGCTAAGGTCTGGGTCCAGCTGTTCCTTAATGCTGCTGCAGCTGTTGGGTAGAGCTGTTACTCACCTTTAAAATACCTCAGCAGTTTCGTAAAGTAAGCATACTGTGCGCAGATTGTGTGCTGCTGACATTTTAAAGATTGCTGTTTCTTTTTATGTAGTTTTTTTTGTTTTATCTGTACTGTTGACTGAATTTCAGTTTCTCTTTCTCAGATCGTCTCGTTCATCTTGCACACTGTAGTGCGAGGCTTCATCCACTCTTGCTGCGGTGGTCTGTATGCTGCTGTGTGAGTATTATCATGTCAGTTAATAATCTCGTGTTAATGTCATGTCAGTGGAATTCTTAGTTGATTTATCTGGGTTGTCCATTACTCTTCAGTAGTGCTGTGAAGTAGTTTTCAAAATGGTTAGTTCCAATCTGCTGTCTCTCCTGGCCAGTTCCAGCTGTGAAAATATTCACATTTATATGTTATGCTGGATATTAAAAAGGGTAAAAGTGCAGCTATGTCAGTGGGAACGTTGTGCTGGATGTGTCAGTGTGACTGTGTCAGTGTGACAGTGTGTCTGAGTCAGTGTACCTGTGTCAGTGTGATGGTGTGACTCGTGTCAGTGTGATGGTGTCAATGTGTCAGTGTGAGAGTGTGTCGGTGTGCCTGTGTCAGTGTGTTGGTGTGTCAGTGTGCCTGTGTCAGTGTGTCGGTGTGCCTGTGTCAGTGTGTCGGTGTGCCTGTGTCAGTGTGTCGATGTGCCTGTGTCAGTGTGAGAGTGTGTCGGTGTGCCTGTGTCAGTGTGTCAGTGTGCCTGTGTCAGTGTGTCGATGTGCCTGTGTCAGTGTGAGAGTGTGTCGGTGTGCCTGTGTCGGTGTGCCTGTGTCAGTGTGTCGGTGTGCCTTTGTCAGTGTGACAGTGTGTTGGTGTGTCAGTGTGCCTGTGTCGGTGTGTCAGTGTGTCGGTGTGCCTGTGTCAGTGTGAGAGTGTGTCGGTGTGCCTGTGTCAATGTGTCGGTGTGCCTGTGCCAGTGTGTCAGTATGCCTGTGTGTCAGTGTGTCAATGTGTCAGTGTGCCTGTGTGTCAGTGTGTCGGTGTGCCTGTGTCAGTGTGAGAGTGTGTCAGTGTGCCTGTGTCAGTGTGAGAGTGTGTCGGTGTGCCTGTGTCAGTGTGTCAGTATGCCTGTGTGTCAGTGTGTCAGTGTGCCTGTGTGTCAGTGTGTCAGTGTGCCTGTGTCAGTGGGCCTTGCTCACCTCCTCCAGCCTCACGCTGTCCCTGGGTCTGCCAGCTGGAATGAGTGTGTGCCTTTTCCTCAGAGCAGACCTGACTAAATAAAGCAGAAAAGGTGTCAGATGAAAAGAGATTGGTCTTTTGAAGTGTGAAGCTGGATTGGCTGATGTCGGTGTGAACGCTGCGCCTCTCTCAGGTATCCCTCCAACCATTTCGGGACCCTGACGGGGCTGCAGTCCATGATCAGTGCGCTGTTTGCCCTCTTCCAGCAGCCCCTCTTTATACTCATGGTGGGACCCTTAAAGGGAGACCCCTACTGGGTGAGAAAGAGACGCCCGGAAACACCCAAACACAAACACACACACTGTCTCACCTCAATCACTCCCACACACACTCACACACGTGTGCAAACATACATACTGGCACACTCACTCATTCACTCACTCCCACACACACTCATCACTCACAGTACAGACAACAGACACTTCTGGTATTTTTCAAAACTGCACAAAATACTCTAGCACAATAAAGCTTTAGTTTTTACTTTCACTGAGGCCCAAAGCCTAACATCAGTTTTTGACCAGCGCTAACTACCTGCATTTTAGCTGTGAACCGAAAACCTGGAGGCCCAATGACCTATGACAGGGTTCCACACACTGTCACACGTGTCTGTACACACTGACTGACTGACTCATTCACTGACTGGTAGATACACTGTGTAAGAAACTAATTCATGTACATCCTCTCCTCCAATTATCAGATCAACCTGGGCCTGCTCATTTTCTCACTGGCCGGGTTCCTGTTACCTGGCTACCTCTTCTATCACCGTACGCACCTCATCCAGGAGAAGGCAATGCAGGAACAAGAGACTCTCAACCAATCAGAGAACACTGACCCCAAATACCATAGCAACGGTCACCTTGCACATGAAGCTTAGGGTTATATAAATAAATAAGAATATGTTCATCAGAATATGGTTTCTCTCTAGTAATAACAGTCACAATCCAAAAATGGACTATGGACTTGGAATTTTAAACTTATACATTTGTTGTACACACACACACACACACACACAAGCACGCATTCAGCCCTTCATGAACCTTTGTATGGAGGAGGGACTGATTAGTAGGTCTAGGAAATACTGGTGTGAAACACTGAAACAATCTGTGGTGATAACTGGCTGGACAATGACTAGCTTTCAGACCAAACAACTCTGGCCTTCAGAAGGTCTCTGCCCATGAGGAAAAAGATTTTCCGGTTAAAATGCTGCCTCTAACATACAGTGAATCCCCTTTTCAGTAGTGGAAACCACCTTTCCGTGCCTCTGACCAAAAAAGTTAATGTAACAGATGCCAAATTTTATCGCATGGATGTTCCACCAACATCCTTCAGCTTAACAACATGTCTTTCACTGCCTTCAAAAGTATTGAGGCAACTTTGCTTGACAAAGAAAGATGATACACAAACTAGCTCGCTGATGTGAGTATTAAACTACCTCCCACACTCACCACCACATCACAATAAACTGGTACATCTGAGCAGGTCCATCTACCCATCTCTCACTCTCCGTCCATCAGTCTGTCTGTCTCCACCTGCCTGACATCATCATTATTACTTGGCTCGCACATGTTGACAACACAAAGATTTATCACTCATGATAGCAAGGTTTAGCCAAATGCTGTTTTAAGTTTTGTGCAGGCCTTGCCTAGATTCAGTATCAGCCAGTTAGCAAGAAATAGATGAGGCAGAGAACTAACCTTTAAGGTGATAACTGTCCTCACCCTGTTTTCTAAACTTTAATAGCCTACCAACAAAAGGATCACAATTTTTCCTTAGTTGTGACTAATTTTGTTACATTACAGGACCACTGTGCACTTCATATTAAAAATATTAAATAAAAATATATAACAAAGAAATTGGGTTATATCCAATCATTTTACTGTAAAAGAGAGATGGGAGATTGATTGTAACTTTGCTGTAACGAAAATGGTTTTATGTGAAGTGTGCAAAGGTAATTCTACTAAATTCAGCGCAGTCTGCTAACAAAGAATCAGCTGGTAGCGGTTGATACTTGTGTACATGAACACCATTATTAATTAGTGAAACAATCAAAAATGGATTCAGGTGAATTACCAAATCAAGTCACCACTGCCTAGCTTGACATGAAATTTGTGTGTAAAAATATTTATCTTTCTTCATGTGTACCTCTAGTAATGAGGTTTTTGTGTGTGTGTATTTGGCACTTATCTTGTGCAGGCATCAAAACACATTAGAAGCTCTTTTTTTCTGCAGCCAGTCCATTTATCTAAAGGGAAAATTGGTGCCTTATACAAAATGGATGGTTCTGTGAAAAAGTGCCAAATTAAAAGTTATGTGTGTATTTCTAGTTCATAGTAGAGTTGATGTGTTGATATTAAGGGAATATTTACCTTATATAAACCAGAGTTCCCATGAGCTAAGGTACTACAGTTAAGCACTATTCACCACAATTGGTGGGCCCATGAGAGTAGTACTCCTTTGGGAAGACTGTATATTTGTATAAAGGCAATATCTTACAGGAAGGCCTATGTTACATTGAATGTAATAACTACAATGCCCAAATGACATTGGGAAACTAAAGCCATTGAAACTAATCCATGTTTAGGCAGCAAGGCCTTACTGGATATATACTGTTTAAGAGTTTTTTACTCTGATAGCTTCAAACTATGCCTCAAGAATGAGCTAAATCAGCTATGTGTTTAAATATTGAGAATTTAGTATAGCATTACCATTGTTGCTGTGAGCTGCAGTTCCCCCATATGGCCTTGCTGGGTGGGGGTACTGGGGACACTCTTTTGTAGTCACTGCAAGGGCAGGAACACAGTTGTATTATAAAACTTAATATGGAGTGTGAAGACATATGAATCCACACCATGAACTGTGCACAGCCTTTGATTATTGTACTGTAATATTTGGTTGTGTTCCTTCTGCTTGATTTCCTTTGATGATGTTTGTGAGTTTTGCACTGCTTGCCTTTGTGAAGAATTATGGACAGCTTTATAAGATGTAAGGATGTATCAATGAAAAAAAAACCCATGAAAACCTGAGATGCCTTGTGTGTGCCCTGTGTTTTAGAACCTCAGTATGTATGCCATATTTGTGTATTGCGTCTGTGATTAATGTAAAGTGTCCTTGGATGGCAGAAAGGTGCTATACAAATAAAATGCAATATAACTGAGCTCCCTCTATTGGGGACAGTGGTGAACCAGCGAGCCTCACACCCTGAAGCATTTAAAATGATCAAATATCAGTGTCAGTGTGTGCAGTGCGCCCTGTTCAAATATTCTTTTATGTAATCAATCAATCAATAAACTGAATTTATTTATTTCCCCAAGGCATCCCCAAATGCAATGTTTTGAAATATTTAACTGACAATTAAGATCATGCTTTTACTGTTATTGATATCTACTCAAAAATCTATATTATAAAATATCCAGGTAAAAGTTATCATTAAAGTAATTGATTATTTGCTAAGAGAAGACAAATAAAACGAATTAATTCATAAAACTGTCCTCAGGACATATGAAAAGGAGTCAGATTCAGTGCCAGCCATAACCTGCTGTCCTTAGCCATGTATGTGGCCGCAGACGTGTGTATGAGGCTCTGTGGGAAGAGATTTTTCCGTTTTCAAAGCCTGCTCAGGTCGACTACGCCGATGCGATGCTAATTGGCTATCAATCAATTAATTTAATATTCAAAGTAATATCTTTACTCGTCCATCAACATAAATGTAGTAGTAACAGTAGGCAAACGGTAATCCCTCAGATATCGGAATAGCTTGCACTGAATGGCGGCCATTCGCTGTCAGAAGCGTTTTGCTTTCGTACGAACCGAAACGACGAGCACGGACGCTTTAACGTTACTGCACACAGGCCAAAGGTGGCCAAGTTATGGCAGGCCTGCTGTTAAAGTTTGGCTGCTAGGTATTGATTGATTTGAGGAAAATCAATAAAAAATTAATTTCGACGTGTTAATCTTTACCTTACCTGCATAGAGTCAAACGTGGCGATACCTGCCATGCCTGTTATGTCGCATAGCAACGAAATTTCCGTTAGAAATGGCGTAACGTTTAGCTATCTAACGGTCAGGTCACTGTCAGTTTGAAGGCATGCTAGATAATGTTGTATAGTTTGTAAAATACAGGAAAGGGTCATGCTTGACAATTAACCGGGTAGCTACGCAGTTAGGCTACGAATATTGGTAAATGCTAAATAGCTTTACCAGTAGCCTAAGTCAAGTCGGTAGCTTCGCTCTAAAGCTGTGTCTGGTTAGGTCAATTATATTCACTAGCGCTATTTATGGATACCTGGTCGGGAGAAATAATAACGAATGCTCAGTGTTACAGTACCCTAACCACTTCAAGTAAAACAAAGGTTTGTTTGAAAACTTTGTGACAACTTGTAGCTGGTTAGCCTACCCTAACTTGAAATATGTGGTTAACGTTAGCTTAGTTACCTAACATTAAGGACCGCACAGGTACGATGCTATATTGAATATTGATGTAAACATGGAGAAAATCAAAGGCTTAAATTCAAAATTAGCAACAGATTGCAACAAAAGTGTAGTGTTAAATCGTAACCTGCAGCCTTTAACTTGACATTTGCTCACAATAGACCACGGCCGTATTAACTACCAAGCTAATTAGTTAAGTTAGCCAATATCTGACCGTAGGTTCGACTATAATAGGTATCTTGACTAGGATACGTAGCTGTAATTTGACTGTTGGTTTCTGAATGGTTTAGGAAATTTCGTTCGCAGGTGCTAAGCAGTCCATGCCTTATCTGGTCTGTTAGTTTTGTTAACCTACTAAGAATCAACTATTTCAACTAGCAGGCCTATCTGAAAGTGGTGGCTAGCTAGTACAACATTTACATAGATTCCTTGACCTTATCACTTCGTTGAGTTGATCTCTATATTAAACGCATTTGATGAACAAAAGCTTTAACTTTACCACACATTCAAGTTATGTATTCTCAGGCTACATACACATTTGTAAGATCAGAGTATTGATCGCATTGTTTTAACAATTTAGGCCACAATACACTGAAAAGGCATTTTCCCCAAGTGCATAGTTACCCATATCCCAGTGTTGGTCTTTAGAGGATGTTTATTGTCATAATTGAAGGGCTATTCTAAATGGAAGTGAACTGGTGAGTAAGTCATTACACTGATGCACCAAATACCATTAAAGTAATCTGGACCCATAAAATTGCACAATGTAATTACTGTGATATTGCATAGATATTCTTATACAGTATTGTCCCGTCATATTCATACATCCATGGTATTTTCAAATGTTTCACATTTTCATCTAGTTTCTTAATACCATTTAATTAATAAAATGTTAAACCCTAATTCTTCCAACACATTGAAACAGAACAAAAAGTAAAATAATTTTACAGTACATAGTCATAGGCTTCTGCCCTGTGGTGACAACACTGCCATCATTGAGCCTGAGACCATTATCAGAATGAAGTTGTTTTGTAACACAATAGGAAGAGGACTGTTTAAACAGGTAACAAAAATTTATTGTGACAGTTATATGTGTGTGTGTGTGTGTGTGTGCAAGTGTGTGTGTGGGAAATGTATCACACTCTCTCTCCAAAAATTCAGCTCTTCAGCATGTCATCTCCTTCTATCATTTACCTCCCTTGCTCTCTAATTGGGCTGGTTCTTGATCCTTTTTTGACCCCCCCCCCCCCCCCCCCCCCTTATAGAGGAGGAGGATTTAAGGAGAATCCTTCTTTAATCTACACACAGAACTTTAAAATGCCAGATTACAGCATTCTTGTGATTTAGTAACATTAACTAGCTACCCAATGATGTAATTTAACCGCTCAAAGCTTCTGTGAGGTTTTGCTTTTTCTTTTTGAAGTTTGAAGTAGATTAAAAACAAAGGATGCCATTTGTATCACATTGTGAACATGGGTGTATGTCATTTGTCAGCAGACCCATATCAGAGCAGTCTTTTCCCTCTGGGCCTTGTTTTTATCTCAGGTTGTTACTGCTGTTGGGTTGAGATCCAGCCAGTCCTGGGTGATCTGGGCTGTGACGATTCTGCCAAAGCAGAAGAGAAAGAACAAAGTTAAAGTACACTCAAAGCTGTGCACTAATCCACTGAAACCCTTATCTTGGGAGTTCTTTAGAGAGTGCCAGACGTTTAGCCAAAAATTGGATATTTATTCCTGTTCAGGGCTAAACAGGATTTGTGATATATACCCCTTGTAATAATCAACAAACACTATATATATATATTTTGTCATTTTCTTCTTTTCTCACCTTCTTCTTTTTCTTGTCTTTCTTCTTCTTCTTGCGATCAGGATCATCATCCTTCTTTTTCTTTTTCTTCTTGTGGTCAGAGTCAGAAGGGGTCTCTGTATGGACAGGCAGTTTTAATGTCTACAGGGGCAAGGGCTTACAGGCATGACTTAACAGAATGTACCATGAAATTGTTCTAGTTAGCGTACCACATACAAATTAACTGTGTCAAATAAAGGTTTTTACTTTTTGCTTTCACTTACTTTGTGTTATAGATGGACATATTATAAAACAGGGAACTATATGGAATAAACAATCGGTAACACCAATTTTTATTATTTTAGAGCTACACTGCAATGAAAAACCTTATGCCGAGTTACCTGGGGGAATGGGGTCCTGAGGTCTGTGATGTCTGTGTTTGTGTTTGCTCTTCTTCTTGGGAGGCTGGATATGCATGAGTCTGTACTGCTCTGGCAGCTGAAACACAGCAACACACAACCACTGTCATTAATATGCACAGGCAGAAAGCACACAACACCCTCACAGCACACAGTGCAGTGATGTACAGTACCCAGCAGTGCGGCACAATGTGGCCCAGCACTGGTGTACTCCGGCACGCTGTGCTGGATATACAGCTATGTGTAAATGTCACACCCGGGTGGTGGATCTTATCCCTACATATCCTAGAAAGTATGTTTGTACATGTATAATATGGAGACATTTTCATAATGTATATCAATTTCACAATTTTGCTATTTCACAGAAACCAGCCCTTTAACACATGCACTCATGTTCAGTATTGAGTTGTCTTGTTTTGTCTCCTACCCAAATTCAAAGCTGTTTTAAACTGTACATACATGGCCGTGCCGGAGTATAACTTAATGTTCCATGTATGTGCATGAACAAAATGGAGAATGCAGAGAGTTTGAGGAAAACAGCCTAACTGCCTGCCACTGTTACACAGCTGGTGAGCAGGGCCAAAGCCAGTACCGGTCCTGTGTGCAGTCTGAAGCCGGTCAGCAGGGCGCCGGTCAGGGGGCTGAAGGAGTTTCCACACACAGGAGGCTTCTCTATCAGGGACCGCAGGGCACTGCCATCCTGGGAGCCTGGGCTGTCAATCATACCTGAGGGGGGAGGAGCCAAAGGGACAGGGTTAATAAACCAGGACATAAGTTCCCATGGTAACACATGTCCAGCTCCATTCATATACCATAAGACAAAAGAAGGAAGATTAATGGAGTAAATCAGTGTTTAAATGGCACAGAGGGAGGAGGCTGTGTGGAGCAGCAGTTAAGTCGGACTTACGGTTGTTCTCATCCCAAGAGGGACCTCAGTGTGGTACATCAGTACAGACACCAGTGAGGAGGGAAACTGACTGCACTGAGACTTGGTGTTATTACTGTTACTGTGAGTAATAATATATGCACAACTTGCTGAACTGGCAGGAACTCGCACTGTGTAAGTAATCTTCCCGAAACGGCCGAATATTACGCAGCACAGTAAACGCTGGTAAATGTGGGAAGTGTCAATGTGGCGCGTTCACCTGGCAGCTCTGGGAGGAAGCTGCTGAGCTTCTCCTTCACCTTCTTGCTGCAGAACTTGTTGTAGGCGTGCTCCAGGCTGTAGTGCGTGATGAGGTTGGTGTTGCCTGTCAGCTCGTTCCCCACTGAGGAGACAGGATGAGGGGTGCAGGACCCCATTTCAGGGCAACGTTGTGGAAAACAGAGAAGGCAGCAGAGAGAGAGAGAGAGAGAGAGAGTGAGAGAGATGAGTACGTGAGAGATTCAGCTGTGGGAGTACGTCATAGTGATGCATGTGAAACACTCTCCAATACAGCACAGGCCAAAAGGAAGTGAAATACCAACTGCTGGAGTTAGTAATACACACAGATGACGCAGACATGTTCCTGTGGTCTGTTCCATCACTGCATGACGCTGGCCCGCGGGTGAAAACGGACACATATGCACAAAACCGTTTTTCAAGTTTTAACGAAACAGTGTATAACAAGACAGTTGTTACCAATATGGTTCCTGTGCACTGAAACTAGCGTCGTATGGCCAGTCAATCATATACGAGTAAACTGGCAACATACTGTACTACGCCTGAGAGAAACTATCTGGCAGGGTTCCTAGCAACAATTATACAAGCTTCGAGACCTAACTATCTAGGTAATAGACATAATCGCTTTGCTGGCAAACACAAGCAAGCTATGAATGTTCTCAATGGCGACAGAGTTGTGAAACGATGGGATACGGACATAAAGCTAATGATAACTGACAACTTAACTAGTGAATAGCTACCTAGCTAATGTCATCCATCATTACCTAGCAAGGCATTTCAGAATTTGCAAGCCAATGAATCAGCTTGCTACCTAGAAACAGGGTTAAACGATTTACACCTGCATGAGGCGGTATACATACCAGGTAATTCTCTCAGTAAATAGAATGGTTCATTCATGGCTGCCGGCTTCCGTAAAGCAGGCCCCTCATCACCGAGCTGGTGTGGAATCTGTACCGCCATTGGGACTTGATTTTGCGACGGCGGTGGTGGCGGCTTCCCTGGACCAAATCCGAGTGTCGTGGAACCAGGGGGAACCTGTGTATCATTTTGGCCATAGAGAGATGAAAATATTTCTGTCATATCTATCCGAAAATTATTGATAAAGATAATAAATAAAGATTACAATAAAATCTCGATGATATGTCTCTATTGCTGTTGACAATTCTACAACTGAGCGTGAGTTCTCCTTACCTACCGTAGTACTTATAATATAGCTCAAAGCGTTATCCGAATGATTCCGTAAATTGGTTCAGTTAATTGCTAAACCTGCCACAATAATCACCAAGCTACCTATTAGATATATGGAAACCATGGTTATAGCCATTTACGTTTCATAATATGACTTTAAAAATGAGTAATTAGAAAGTAAAACATCATAAATTATCTTTTAAGAAATGTCTTACTTGGTGAGCCCTTAAAGTATCGTTGTGTTGTAATAAAGAAATTGCGACATAGCTCGAACCTCAAGGAAACTGCGCATACGAAATTCACCAAAGCTGTGTCATGCACACACTCCGCACCGTGACGATCCATAAAGTAAAAATTGCCTTCTTAAATCGCCTGATGCGCATGTATTTTGTTAATTACGGTAAAAACAAGTAATTCCGCCTTCCTCCTCCCTTTGCCTTGGCAACGCTCAGAACGACCGGTGTCTGCAACCGCTTTGACCAATCAAGTGTCACAGAGGAGGCGGGGCCATGATGCGTGTGCCCCGCAGTGACCTGCGCACTTGCGTCAGTCCCTCTAAACCGGAATCTGTAGTGTCCGTCCAATAGCTGCGCATACCGAGACGGATTACAGCGGTGCCGCAGCTACTCCATCTCTTCTCTCTCTCCAGCCGATGTTTCCAGAAAATGGCGTTGCTAACTCCCCTTTTCGCGTTCCTCTATCATCTGCCGCAGGTGTACAAATGGCTGCTCAAGCCCTACTATATTGCCTCGCTGTTTATGTCGGTTGCTTTCTTGCTAGTGCGGAAAACGCCGGGGGTCTGCGAACATCTCTCGACGCAGCGAGAGGACGGGAACTCCTGCGACTTTGATTGGGTCAGTGTGTCCTGACAGGGAGATGATTTGGCTGAAAATAAAAGGATAGAAATTGACAGCTGGTTTAGATGCTGCACGCGTGTGTACCTCGACGGCTATTCTGTTTAGTCCTGTTTGTGCGACTGGAGAAGGGGGTGGAATACTTGGAGGGTCGATGGAGGTATGGCTGTATTGGAATCGGCAGTTACAGTGGGGCAGCAAGGTGCGCAGAATGACAGGAGGAGGGCTTTACATCTCCATGCCGCTCGCCAGCTAAATCTATTCAGTTCATCTGAAATGCCTTTATTATAGTGACAGACATCACGGAATTCCTAAAAGCCCTCTAGACACACAGCTAGAAAGTAGGAGCCTACCGCGCAGTTACTGAGAGCTCAGTGTTAATCTAACTGTGGCGGACTGAGCGCTGTGCTGGTCACAGCAACAGTATTTTAACCCTTTGTGCATTTTGTTCCTGCAGAGAGAGGTGGAGATCCTAATGTTCCTGAGTGCCATCGTGATGATGAAGAACAGGCGCGCCAGTAAGTCCTGCGCACTGCACTCCGACGGTTCGGTCATTTTCACAGGATCTGGGTGGTTTGTGCTGTTTGTGCTCACTGTACCGGCGATTCACCATAAGGATCATTTAATCTGCATCGCATTGTCAAAGTGATGATTAAAAGAACAGCCACCAACAGGTCACATTACATTTTGTATTAATCTGCCTTTAAGAGAGTTAATGAGGTCGAGTGTCTTTGAAGCTGTGAGCCTCTGGTTATACAATTTACATTTTGTCACTTGGTAGACTCTCTGATCCATTTACACATTTAGCATTGCCTGCAGTAGTGAAAAACCTGTTTATTAGGTTGGACAGCTGCCTAGCCAGGTTTCTCAACCCATAACCATTTCGTCTCCCAGTAATGATCTGGCTAATCCCCCAAGGGGGGGGGGGGGGGGGGGGGGGGCTGTGATATGTGCCTCTCTCTCACCCTGTGTCCTGTCTCTCTCTGCACCCCCTCACATCTTGCATTTTTTCCCAT
>NC_050604.1:26605801-26683301 GCF_013368585.1 Megalops cyprinoides
GAAGCATCAAGTAGCCAGTCAAATGTATGAGTTTAAATTTGTGATCTTTGCCTAAGAGTACTCTGATCAGAAGTGAAATAGGAACAAGCTGAGATTGGGCTCCCAGGTCAGAGCTTGTGGTAAACAGAGTGAGCTTTGGTTGAACAGCCTTTGACCTGACTGAGGATCTGAAGCCCACAGTGCAGCAGGGAGAGGCTGTGTCGTTCGGTGCTGAGGCGTCGGGTTAGGATGAAGGATGGGTAAACTGATCTTTGATCAGTAGGAGCTTTCACAGCTCAGTGCTCCATTTCCTGGCTCCACTCCTCTGTAATGGGAAAAAGATAACGCACAATACCAGTGAAATCCTCCCTTTTTAAAGGGAGTTTCCCTAAAAATGTGAAATGTGAATTGTATGTTATGTTTTACTGTGTTTTGATCACTGTTGCTCTGCTCAGCCCCACCTGAAGAACACGCAAAGCGGCTCCGCCTCCATTCTGTCAGGGTGTGTGCTGATTGGTGCCCTGCATCGTGATGATCACATGTAGGAGCTTTTTGATTGCACACAATTCTGAATCAGAATTAAAGATTTACACTAGATGGTTAGCAGGCCTGGGCAAGATGATCTGATATGCTGACAAGTGTAGGGATGACTGGGTGTGTGGTATCTGTCCATATTGGTGTTTTGAAACACTGACTCAGACAGGGGCACTTAATGGAATTGCTTTGTGCATTTACCAAAGTCCCCGTTTTTAAGGTTCATCACAGTTCACTGTTGAAACATTCAGTTCCTGTAAACCTGGTCTGTGAGCTTTTAATGAACAGAACACAGCTGTGATGGCAGCGGTTGGACAGGAGACAACACTACCACCTAGTGGCTATATGTAATACCACTGACATGATCTACAGACATTACCCTACAGCATGCAGGTCTTTGCTGCTTCCTTATGCCAGTGTTTGCCAGTTCTGGTCCTGCAGACCCTCTGTGTGCTGATTCCAGCTTTTCATTCCAGCTGGGCTCTCAACTTTTAGCATGTCTGAGTGAGGTGTTAAACAGGGATGAGTACTGATTTATCTTATGTCAGTTCTCTGTTACAGATGTGGATCATTGGAAATATATTTGTCCTCACAGAGGTATTTATGTTAGATATTTTTGTAAGTTATTGTATTTTATAAATTTTACTCTTGAGTTCCTGAAATAAACCAGTGCAGGGGCAACATCATGGCCTGAGTGACCTCAGGAACGCTGCTGAATGACCAGCCAGAACCTCTCTCTACTACAAAGCCATTTTGCTCCTGGTCATCGTTGGTTGATGGCCGGGAACGAAGCCAGGCCGTAGAGCTCAGTCTGCACTGAGCAACTCGAGAGCCCAACCAGTCCGTTGTCAGTCCGGGCTGAAGGCCCGTGCCCGCACCCATTCTCTCCTCATCCAGTGTGTGAAGTAGCCATGGCAACCTGCAGCCAGCCAGCGCCGAGCGTGCTGCACGTTCTGCTGCATTCCCGTTTTTTCCCGTTTGCATTCCAGCGGAGAGGCCCGCGGGATTTGTGTTATTCTGCTGAAAGACACTCACTGCAGTGGGATCTGATGTTTATGATGACATTCTGAAAGTCTGACCATGCAAATAAAGTATGCAGATGTAACCCACAAGGCCGTGACTGTCACTGTGGTCACTGCTAACTACAGTCCTCAAACTTCCGCGACCTTTGCCCCCGCCCCTCCTACTGCCTCCTGTAGAAGAGAGACTCAAACTCAGAAGGATGCCAATGCATTTTATCAAGGGTTTATTATCAATGCTCAGCCACACACGCGCACATACACACACTCACCCACGCAGAGCTATACAGTACATTTTTAAAAACACCTATGTTCCAGGCCTTGCCTTCCCTCTCCCTACGCTTGCTGCTAGATCATTGTATGGTTGGGTTGGCTGTCTGTCACATCCCAGCCCTTACACTGGGCAGTGTGCTGCTATGCATTCATTAAAAGCTCTGTTCTCTAATCCCGATTGGTGAAATTGTCTTTATAATCCAACAGAGCCTCACAAAATATTCCCTATATGGGCTTGAATTAGCCACGAGAAACATGTGGAACAAGTTTGAAATTCGTGTTTGAAATTCTGAAAAAGTCCCATTTGACTTCTCTAGGGACTACACTGTGGGAGGCGGCAGATATGGTTCTCTGCTCAGCCAACCACAATCACATGCTGCTCACTCCATTTCCTGATTGGCCAGCTATATTGTCAAAGGCTACCGGAGGGAGGGCTGGCTCCTGACTGATGACTGACATACTGGAAAAATTCAAAAGTCCACAGTCCTTTAAAACTACAACAGACACCTGGCATTCCACATTCTCATGAACATTTCAGAATTGTACTCCACAAGAACTGATTGTATGTTTTGATAGTGTTTTAATGAGGCGTTTGGTTTTCTGCAGTGTAGTCCGATTAGCCCTGGCCAAGGGAGCTGCCAGTCGGATGGCTGACATCCCATCGGAGTCTCTGACTTGCAGCTGCAGCCATGAATAAAAATGAACAAAGCAACCGTTTTTAAATAGTTTTACATCCTATCATCCAAGACTGCCATTGGCCCTCTTTAAAATCTTGAGGATTGTGTCAACAGCTTTATATAAATTCATATAAACAAAGATTTTTAAAATTAACAAATCAAATAAAACATTTTAAAACATAAAACATTTCCTCAAATCCCAAGGCCATCACTCTTCAATCCAGTCCAAAATTAGGCTGCTGCCTGTGTCAGTAAAGACCGAACGATCCACCATCCCAACACCTGGGAGTCCGTTACTCTTCCGTTAAGCCTTGTTTGCTGGCTTCTGGGATTGATTGGCAACAGTGGTCTCTGACCAATCACAATGGTCATGTAGCTAAAGCCTCTTATGTTCCCTTAGGTTCCACCTGAAGCCCCTGTTGGCGTAAACCCAAATCCAGTCCTCCTGCTTTTGTACAAATTATGACCCTTCTGACACTTAAGTTTTTAAAAGCATTGTGGTTTTTTTTCCAGTCACATTTGTACAGTGACACCCCAAATGTCTGTGTCTGTCTTGGTCATTGGCTGGCTTGAGAACTGTCCTTTCCAGCCATTTGCCAACAATCACAATCCTGACCCCTTGAGGTGTGTCACTGGCTTTCTAAACCCACTTTGCAATAATTCTTCTACATTTTTCCCCTGGAAAAAACAACACTGATTGCATGAAACGTGACGCGTGTCATCTTTGGGGTTATACACTTTCCACAACAGTCTACAGACCACCCCATTGTCCTTCACTCTGTAATTTCCCTCTCTGTGCTGTGGTTGAAGCAAAGATCGAGTCCATCACTTTTAGAGGAGGTGAGGAATGAACACCACAAAAGGCTCTTCATATGTTGTCCTTTAAAGGGTCCTCTTGTAACATGCCTCCCCCAATAGCAAGGCTCCAAATACGAGAGTGGGAAGGGGCTGGAACCAATTTTTGATCCCTGTTGGTCGAAACGGCCGCCTGTCACTCAGACTGAGATCTCGTAAGTGGTCCCTCCGACTCCTGTCACCTTCTTCACCCCACCCCCTGGCTTGTGGGCAGGGCTTTGTGAAGAGGGAGCGCTATGATTGGCCGGGCCCGGGCGAGTGGTGAGGCTGGCTGGGTTGGAGGGGGAGGAGGGGCAGGAGGGGGGATGAGATGGAGAGGAGGGAGTTGGTTTGGCCTGCCCGTTCGACCGGCTGTAGGACTTCATCTGAATCTCGTCCCTAGAAGACAGAAAAGAGGGAGAGAGAAGACACAGGGATGAAAGAAAGGTATATATAGTATATAGTATGACAAATACAAAAACAAACCTTTTGCAGAAATTGAATCATGCTTATTTGAGGAAAAAATATTATACTTAAACACTCATAACAATGTACTGACACACAGTCTCATTCAATATCACTGCATGCACATGTGCTGGCTGGAAATGCCAGTGATGTAGGACTGTCGCTAAGCACGCCCCTGTTTAACATGGCCCAATACTTTGCCAGTACAACACTGCACACGACCCAAGAGCTGCACAGCACAGTACACTGTGGTGGCATGGGGACATCACCCTACAGGGCAGAAGAGTATAGGTCACACTATGGTAATGTATGTATTATTTTATAGCATATGAGAGTATAATCTAATTGGAATGCTGCTTAAAATCATTCACAAAATTAAACCAGCCAAAATTTCATGAAAATCTGCAGGTTTATACACATTATACTTCTCTCTGCGTCTGTGACAACAGGCTTGTCATCATATACAGAGCTTGGCTGTATCCCAAACTGCACACGGGCATACTGTGTAGTATGCATACACAGGTATGTTTGGCCGTCTAGGATGTTCACACCTGACAGTGTGGACAGTGTAGTATGCTGAACGCACACAGATATTTCACATTTCCTATCCCAGAATCCACTGCAAAATAAAAGGGACAGGGCTTGCAGACAATTAAAACAGTTATTCAGCACACAAGCAACTACATACCACACAACCATTTAGTTTAGTTTAACTTAAGCAGAACATTTGTTGTCACCATTACGGTATTGTTTCACGTAACGTTGGGTAACTGAACATGCCAGATACAGTATTTTATTACACCGGGCCTTGCTAAGTAGCTGCCGTCAGAGATGGTTAATGTAGGATTCTTGCAGAAATGCGTTCACAACTGATGCTGTGTACTTGCGTACTTACTGACACTAACTGAATTAGTGCAGAGTACGCGCAACGCTGCCAGTTAGTATGCAGTCTGCAAGCGTGAGATTTAAGACGCAGCCTTTGCTACTGCACAAACATATGACGTTGCTTGGTCACCATAGCAACCCTAACAGCTCTTGTCAGTCAACTAACATTGGCGAATAGTCGTGGACAGGGCTAAGCGCAGACGTTTAAAATAACCAATCAGGAAAGGCTACGACATCCAACGGTACAGACAGACAACATATGAGAAGATGTTAGACGAAAGCGACCGTTAGCGGTGGTTCAAATGCAGGCAACGCTAAACGGTCAGGTAACGTTAAGCAAGGAGTTTTAAAAGTTTCACATTTCACAAGTTAAAATTTCTACAAATTTTACACAAGTTAACGGTACATAGCTTGCGTAGCTTCTACCTCGAGTTCACTAACGTTAGCTAGCTAGCCGTAGAAGCCAGGTTGGTAGCAAACTAACTAACTAATGATCAATGGATAATTATGAAGCAAACAAAGCTGTGTCGACAGCAAGCTAACGTAAATTAGCTAACGTAGGCTAACGACCTTAACACTTCTGAACTGACTGTAACAGCCTGAGATAGCACGCTGGATATTTTATATATTTACAGTTTTCTGGTAACTGTCGCTATTTGCTTGCTAGCTACTTAATTTAACTAAATTAGCAAGCGAAGTAGCTAACAGCCGCCTACAGAAATAACCTAGCATAGCTACGCAGCTCCAGTTATTGAACAAAGAGCTCAATCAAGTTAATACAAATATTAGCATGCAACCTCACATCGGTTAGGTTTAACATAATTTAAACAAACATCGACAGTAACTAGCGATGTTTTAACCACTGTAGTTGCTTAAACCTGTGCAGCAATATTATACAGCAAGATACCATTTACAAATACGTCATGGTTGAACAGCATGGTTTAGCTACCACACAGTTAACCTTTCAACCTGTTTCACAACGTGGTAGATGAATATAATACTTTTAGGTGGAACAGCGATTCAGCTGAATATGGGCGTTATGATTCTGCGTGTCCTGTAAAGTTATGCTATAACATAATAGATTGGTAAGCAGCGCTGGACAGTCCGGTGCAGCGTATTACCCTGTGCTGTGACAGTGGTGCCACACTTCAGCCACAGTTAGCGCTGCTGCTTGGCCTAGCCCTCAGCGACACAATATTTAAACCCAAATCACACGGATGCAGAAACTAGTAATGTTTCCATCTGTTTATGGTGAAAATCCTTACTGTAACCAAAAATAATGACCAAATCAGCAAAAGAAGACATCAAAATAATTTTTAAAAAGTCGTTTGCAAAAAAAAAAAATGTATTGACGCTGAAACTAACACAACACTGAAAACAGCAGTAATCACAATATAACATACGAATAATAGTTCCTCTGAATGTGACCAGTCATATGGTTAGGAGAATCATATGGTTAGTGACATACCCCTCACATCACTCAAACGCAGAATAACAGGACACACAGGCAGAAAGACGACTGCAATCACAGCCATAAAGCCACATTAACAGTAATGATCACATTAATGACAGTGACAGTACAAGCACTACAGTGGTAATCAGGGTGAGTGACTGGAAGAGTGCAAGATGGTGGTGAGTGACAGTAATGAGGGTGAGTTACAGTAATGAGGGTGAGCTACAGTAATGAGGGTGAGCTACAGTAATGAGGGTGAGCTACAGTAATGAGGGTGAGCTACAGTAATGAGGGTGAGTTACAGTAATGAGGGTGAGCTAGAGTAATGAGGGTGAGTTACAGTAATGAGGGTGAGTGAGTTACAGTAATGAGGGTGAGCTACAGTAATGAAGGCAAGTTAGTAATGAGGGTGAGTTAGTAATGAGAGTTACAGTAGTGAGGAGGATACAGTAATGGGGGGGCAGATGTGGATGCGTTACAGTAGTGAAGGCGAGTGACGCTCATAGAGAAGAGAAAAAGAAGGAAACACTCACAGGAGGCGGGGAGGAGAGGAGGCTGCGGGCTGCAGAGAGAGTGGTACTCACTTTGGGGCCTGGATCCCCCCGCCGCCCCCCGCAGAGGCCTTACGCACCATGCGGTACTGCATCTCAGCCGCTGCCGCGCTGGAGTACGACAGCGACTTCCCCAGGGGGGGCGGGTGGTGCGGGGAGCCGGGGGGCGGGGTGGACTGTGGGGCGTCCGGCGCGCCCAGGGAGCGTGCGCGGTACGCATACGGGTGCGAGTCGGACAGGAGGGGCGGCCGGGAGAAGCGGGGGGGGCGGGGGTGGTGCTGCAGCAGGTGCTCCCTCTCGGGAGGGGGCGCGGGGCTGGCGCTGCGCAGGTAAGCTTTGTGGGGGGAGGACAGCAGGGCGGCGGCCTCGCGCTGATGGGCGATCTGCGCAGACAGGAAGGGAGAGCTGTAGCCCAGCACCGCAGGGGGCGCCGAAGGAGGGGGGTGAGGGGGGGGTAGGTCAGGGGCCGCAGACTCGAACTCCTGGCCCTCTGAGGGGGTCAGCAGGCTGTCGTAGGACAGGCTCCCATTGCGGGGTGTCTGATTGGCCAGGCTCTTGTAGCTGGTGGAGGTGGTGCCCTCCGAGTGCATCATGCCTGGTGCATTGTGGGCCGTGTGGGCGGAGCGCACACTGGAGGAGCGCGAGGCCCCCCCTGACAGCACCGTGGGGTCAGAAAAGGAAGGGTAAGAGCGCCCCCCCAGGGAGTAGCCAGGGATCCCAGAGCTGGGTGCCCCGCCGACCCCCCCGCCTCCCCCGGCCCTGCCCACGCCCCCGCCCCCCCTCTCCCGCTCGCCCTCCCTCCCGTCCAGGCTGGGCTCGGAGCGGAAGCCGGGCTGCTGGCTGGACTGCAGGAGGGACGGGGACTCCTTCAGACTGTCCCCCCGACTCATCTGAGAGAGGGAGCGACACAGAGGGAAAAGCAGGAGCAGGAAACAGGAAGGTAGAGGAAAGATGGATGGGGCAAGGAGGAGGAGAGATTGAAGGCAGGCGTTAATTCTGAAATTTTGAATATGTCAGCAGAGTACTGAGAGAAAGGGTTAAGTGACCACTAACAGCACATTAACACGGCACTCAGGGGGATTTCCTTCCTTCTCAATCACTGAGCTAACTGCCTGACACAGCAGAACAGCAGACACACAAGGTGAATCCAGATAGGGCACAACCTGACAGACCCGCACACTGACACACACAGCCTCACTCACACGTACTGCGCAGTGTGTACTGACAGACACACACAGGGTCAGAGAGCAGTGGGCTGTGTGGTGAGCTGCACAGTGAGGAGCTGTGCTTGTGTAACACTCAGCCACAGCGCCCCCAGCTGCCTCCATGCGTAACTGCAGCCGAAGTGCACTCGCGTTACCAGGACATTCTCCCGCCGAGCTCGATATCAGTGATGCCCATCACCCATGTTTCTTCTAACGCTTGATTTATGCCACTCACTTTTTTGACAAAGTAAAGTAAGGTTAGAGTATATCCACCATACTTCTGCAGTGTTACTGAGCTCACCCTGAGTGGATGGAGCGCTTGCCACTAAATACACATATCTGGCTGAGTTTCATTCTTTTGTTAAAATTTTGTAAATGATATTTTGTTCAAAATGTAACATGAGCTCTATTTTTATGGAGGCAGAATGCTTTGCTAAGGAAATAACTATATTAACATTACGTTATTTAATTAGAGATTATTATTCAGGTTGTGTGGAATGTCTGTGTGCTCTGGAACACTGATTATCTGCATGTGATGGCAAGAAATGTAATGCATAGGAAGCTAAACAAAAGTCATAGTGAAAATTCCCCGAATGCGAGAGAAAGCGATCAGTGATGGTGAGCAGAAAGCCCTCGGCTGCATTACTCCGGCCCTGCGTGTGGAGGAGAGACGGCATACGCTGTGCAGGGATGTGAAGGAGATGGGCGCTTACACACATACACAGAGACGCACGGGAGTGATCCCAGCTTCCACTTACTGATACTGATCAACTGAAAGCCACTGAGTCACCACACAAAAAGAAGGAAAACGAAGACATGGCATTAACAGAACGTGAAGAATAAAGTAACCAGCACCAAAAACCAAACTGCCACGGAAAACAGCACGCCATTATCAGCTGTGTTGGTGCCTTGGTTCATGAGCTTTTGAAATGAAAAGAAAAAAAAACGGGCAGTTGCCGTCTAACAGACGGGCCACAGGATGTCCCTTCAGGTGCTGTTTGAGACTGAATGTCACCGGCCTCCTGGAAGCCGGTGTAGTATGTGTATGTTGCACACAGGCAGTTTAGCATGACATACATGAGGGTGACAGGTGGGCGGAGTTTTGCTTGGAGTAGGTGTGGATTGGAAGTGGGGGTAGTTTACCTTGGTGGAGTAAGAGTGGGTAAGGGGGGTGGGGGCATGTTAGCGTTGTTAGCAAAGGGGAGCCTTAATGCCATTACCTTGTTGGAGTGGGTCATGGCTGTGTGGTTCTTTCCCGGGCTGCTGTAGGCAGGTCTGTATTTATACATGGTGGGAGTGGGCGGGGCTTTGCTGAGCAGGCTGCTCTCTGGAGGGGGAGAGGGAGAGAGAGAGAGAGGGAGAGTGAGCATGACGTTTACTGAAGTCTTACTCCAGTGTTACTGCAGTATTCCTCCCAGCCGGCCGTGCGGTGGGAGGCGGTGTTTACCCTCTGTGTGTCCTGCAGACAGGGGGCCCCGGGACAGGCCAGGGTATCTGAGCTCCGGTTTGGGTGGGGGAGGGGGCTCTGCATCAGCTGACTGGCTCTCCATCATCTCCAGACTGCTTTTGGACTGAGAGAGAGTACAGTATGGTATTGATAATGCTAACACTGCACTGAGACAAAGAGTCAATACAGAGACTGACGGGACACTGCAGTACATTAACACTGCACTGAGAGAGAGGATTAACACAGCACAGCACATTAACACTGCACTGAGAGAGAGAGGGGTAATACAGTACAGCACATTAACACTGCACTGAGAGAGAGGGGTAATACAGTACAGCACATTAACACTGCACTGAGAGAGAGGATTAACACAGCACAGCACATTAACACTGCACTGAGAGAGAGAGGGGTAATACAGTACAGTACATTAACACTGCACTGAGAGAGAGGGGTAATACAGTACAGCACATTAACACTGCACTGAGAGAGAGGGGTAATACAGTACATTAACACTGCACTGAGAGAGAGGGGTAATACAGTACAGTACATTAACACTGCACTGAGAGAGAGGGGTAATACAGTACATTAACACTGCACTGAGAGAGAGGGGTAATACAGTACAGTACATTAACACTGCACTGAGAGAGAGGGGTAATACAGTACAGTACATTAACACTGCACTGAGAGAGAGGGGTAATACAGTACAGTACATTAACACTGCACTGAGAGAGAGGGGTAATACAGTACACTACATTAACACTGCACTGAGAGAGAGAGGGGTAATACAGTACAGCACATTAACACTGCACTGAGAGAGAGGGGTAATACAGTACAGCACATTAACACTGCACTGAGAGAGAAGGGTAATACAGTACAGTACACTAACACTGCACTGAGAGAGAGGGGTAATACAGTACAGTATAGATACAAAGACTGACTGGATGCTACAGTATGTTAGTACAGTATACTCTAGATGAATGCCTTACTCTGTGCAGGTCACCCTGGATACCGTTGTCCAGCACTTTGGCTGCGAGCTGGGCATCAGAGATCTGTGGTCTGAGGAAGGGTGGCTGGACCACAACTGTCTGCGCCTTCTTCAACCGCCCCAGGTACCTAGAAACGAGAAACACATCTTCGTGAGTCAGAACTACGACTTGCAAAATGGTCAAGAGTTAAAAATTTTTAATGAAACATTATTTATCGATGAGTACGTAATGTAGGTCACTACACACAGTTAGACTGCGTACAGCAAGGCAGAGCGGTGCAGTGGAGCCCTGCACAGTAATGAAACTCCCTTTACGGTCAGAGAGCCGCTCTGATCTCACGCCGACAGTGACTACTGTATGTTTATCTGTAGAAGTCTTTGACCATGACAGGATGGATTCTGCTTGTCTGTAAGCCTGAGTATCCCCTGCGCAGATCTGCTCGAGGCTCGGCTGGTGAACGGGTTCTTCCCACACGGCGTCAGAGGGTCTGCATCTGTGCATTTCAGTTTACCATTCAGTATCAGTTCTGAGTTGAAGCCCTGATTGGCTCCTGAAAGGACTCCGCTTCAGCGGGGCTCGACAGGCTGCCTCCGTCTCTTCTTGCACTCGGAATAATTCACACTCAAGTCTGGGAATCGGTCTCGGATGCCGAACACTGCAAACTCATTCATTTCTGCCCAGACCAAATAAAATATTGCTTTCCAACAGCAAGTAATTCATCAAGATTAACTACTAACTAGTGGTATTAATTATTAAAGTATTAATTCAGTCTTCAAAATATGATAGGAAGTAGTCTTACTGAGATGTGAATATAATAATACTTGTAAGTTACATTTTGGGCAAGCAGTATGGTAGTTGCCTTGGAAAACCACACTATTATGGTCTAAAACTGGAACCTAATTGTTCCAGACCCGAGAGCTCCCTTAGGCTTAGTCCTGACTCAGACTCGGTTGAGTTGGTCTTGACTACAGCTCTATGAGCAGGGTGGCAGG
Organism: Megalops cyprinoides; assembly: GCF_013368585.1. Taxonomy (NCBI): domain Eukaryota; kingdom Metazoa; phylum Chordata; class Actinopteri; order Elopiformes; family Megalopidae; genus Megalops; species Megalops cyprinoides. Next base: position 26,617,102 of record NC_050604.1, read on the forward strand.
CCAACACCAGCTGGCCTCTTAAGTGTGTTTGCCAGAGAAACAAAATGGCACTGAGATCTCTGAGGAGGCTGGAAGAGCAGAAGGCAGAATGCAGACTCCCTCAGTGTCCCTGCTGGGAGTGAGCTTAGTCGCCATCATTCTTTGACAGATGAGCAGGTTAGTCCTGAGCTTCAGTGTTGCTGCTGTGGGGCTTTTTTGGAAAGGGGTGAATGGGCATCACTCGAAAAAACCTGTTGGTTCTCAAACCTCAAAAACTGGACAAATGCTGAGAAAGCCAAGGCACAGCAGCTTACTGTGCTAGACTGCACAGTGAGACTTCAGCCCTGACTTGCACTGTAGCTTTAACTGGCCTTGCGAGTTTGCTGTGACTTTACCAGGATTCCTGGTGCAGCTCACTCTGCCTTATCCTGATGCAGTGACACGCGGGGAGGTTCCCAGCAGGAGAGCTCATGGTGTGTCAGCCCTGATTCTGCAGTGCCAGGCTAAGCTGTGGAACACGCACTAGCGATTTTCAAGAACTGTAAAATGCGTTCTCATCTTTACACAAAGGGTCACTAACAGGCTGGCAGGCTTGTGTCCCGGGGGGTTTGGTAATCTTTCGTCAGTATGCTCTTTCTTTGGACTCTTCGTTTCTGTGGGCTGATGTGGTCTGGAGGGAACTGGCCTCCTGGCCTCCTGTCACATGTGTGAACAGACTGCCGAGTGGGATTTTGTCAGAATGGCTAACATCAAGGTTGAGAAGGAAAACCCGGTGCTATTTAATGAAGTGTTTTCACACGTCTCTGTCATGGTGCCCTGGTGACGCTGGTTTATATTCTCTAATGCACAGTGCTGGGAAATGCACTGCTGTGACGTAGTGCTGTAACCTGTGGTGGGGAGCACAGAGCCGCCCATTAAATGCTCTCAGAGTTTATGCGCTCCCACACCCAGCCTGTGACAGACAGACAGCTGATCCATCGTGGGGGGACACAGAACGAGGTGGACGGACGGACGGACAGACAGACGGACGGACCTGGGGGCCTGGGAGCTGCAGAGCACGTGTGAAACGTTCCTCCAGCAGCCGTTAGTGAAGGGGTTCACCCCCCCTCTGAACTTCCCCGTCACCTGTGGAGACAGACAGAACGGGGTGCAGGTGGAGAAGAGAGAAAGCAAAGGGAGTGAGGGAGGGAGAGGGGGAGAGAGGGAGAGGGAGAGCAGGAGAGAGGAGGAGAGAGGGAGGTAAGAGGGAGAGGGGGAGAGAGGAGGAGAGAGGAAGGTAAGGGGAGAGAAGGAGAGACAGGAAGGTGGGGGGTGAAGAGCAGAAAAGGGCTGTTGATTACTTTTCTCCATGAGGAGATTAGAAGATACAGATTTTCAGGGTGGGGTACATTACAGGCTGCATTTTAGAGACTACAAAGCATAGAAAGATGAACCCTTTACCATCTGAAAGAGGAGACGCACAGGATTAATATGAGTTATATTAAAAGAACGTCTCCGTGTCAGACATCTGAAGCCTCAGCCCTTCCCACAGTAGCACTGCACTGAAACTCTGCGTAAATCACCCCAGCTTCTACACCTCCTGCTCATTTTAGCTGTATGACAGTTATGACTTAACTGCAGCTCCTCCCTGAAACCAGCATTTTAAACGTCCTCTTCGTGTTTGTCAGGCGAGTTAGCACCCCTCAGGCAAAACAGTGCAGGAATGTAGCAACATCGTCCCACACGTCCGTTAAAACAGACAGTCACATTTACATACAGGGTATGTTAGCATTAACCAAACAAACACTGTTGGTGTAGATGAAACTAGTCTTATTGTTGGACTGTTACTGCAGTCTACAGTTGTGTAACACACGCACACACACACACACACACACACACACACCTGTTCATTAGTGGTCCTGCCGCGGGCTACCAGTACGATGTGGAAACCAGTAAGGCCAGCTACTGGGATGAAGAAAAGGCCAGCAACACACATCACAGCCATGCTGAGAGAGGAGTTAAGGAACCAGGGAAATACAGAAAGACCTAAAGAGAAAGCAACTGAACGACAGACTGAAAACAGTAATAAACCCATAACCACACTCAGAAATAACACAGAGACAAAAACCCACACACATGCAGACACACTAAAACACACACAAATGTCCTAATGCACAGCCAGAGGTACATCATACATACATACACCTCAAACACAGAGACACAAAAAACCCATCCTACAAGAAACACACAGAGAGCACACGGTGAGCACTGACACAGGCGTGTAACAGAGACAGGCGTGTAACGGACACAGACAGCACACGGTGAGCACTGACACAGGCGTGTAACAGAGACAGATCACACGGTGAGCACAGACAGGCGTGTAACAGACACAGACAGCACAAGGTGAGCACTGACACAGGCGTGTAACAGACACAGACAGCACACGGTGAGCACTGACAGGCGTGTAACAGACACAGACAGCACACGGTGAGCACTGACACAGGCGTGTAACAGACACAGACAGCACAAGGTGAGCACTGACACAGGCGTGTAACAGACACAGACAGCACACGGTGAGCACTGACACAGGCGTGTAACAGACAGACAGCACAAGGTGAGCACTGACACAGGCGTGTAACAGACACAGACAGCACACGGTGAGCACTGACACAGGCGTGTAACAGAGACAGGCGTGTAACGGACACAGACAGCACACAGTGAGCACTGACACAGGCGTGTAACAGAGACAGATCACACGGTGAGCACAGACAGGCGTGTAACAGACACAGACAGCACACGGTGAGCACAGACAGGCGCGTATCAGACACACAGATCACACGGTGAGCACAGACGGGCGTGTCCGGCATGGGAGGGCTGAAGGATACGTGACGGCGGAGTGCACTCGGTCCAGCTGCTGTGTGTGGTACAGGATGAAAAGCAGGCCGAAGCCGAACACGCCCATGATGTGGGCCGTCAGCGACAGCAGGAACAGGAAGAAGTAGCGGTAGTTGCGCCTGCCGATGCAGTTATTCACCCAGGGGCAGTGGTGGTCAAAGTCCTGCGGAACAGGGAGAGAGCGTCAGGGACCCAGCATCCGCGCATGGCTCTGTACACAGCTGATGCAGCTGTGTGTGTAACTGGCAGCTAGATTTGTGTGTAGCTGTTGTGTATCTGTATGAGTATCTGTGTAGCTGTTGTGTATCTGTGAGTATCTGTATGCGTAGCTGTTGTGTAGCTGTGCATGTGGCAGTACCTCTACACAGGTGTCGCAGATGGAGCAGTGTGAGAGTATGTGTATCTGTACGTGTGAGTGTGTGCGCGCGTTCGTGCGTGTGTGTGTGTGTGTGTGTGTGCGTACGCACATGTACTCGTACCTCCACACAGTTGTCGCAGACGGAGCAGTGTGAACAGCGCGGGGGTCTGTAGAAGCGGCAGGTGGAGCACCACTTCATCCGCACCTGGATGCCGCGGATCTCCACCGTCTTATAGAGCGGAGCGCGGAAATCATCCTCCTTATCCTCATCCTCCTCCGCTGCAGGAGAGCACAGCACAGGGTTAATACAGTACAGTACATTAACACTGCACTGAGAAAGAGGAGTAATACAGTGCAGTACATTAACATTGCACTGAGAGAGAGGGGTAATACAGTACAGTACATTAACATTGCACTGAGAGAGAGGGGAAATACAGTACAGCACATTAACACTGCACTGAGAGAGAGGGTTAATTCAGTACAGCACATTAACAATGCACTGAGAGAGAGGGGTAATACAGTACAGCACATTAACACTGCACTGAGAGAGAGGGTTAATTCAGTACAGCACATTAACAATGCACTGAGAGAGAGGGGTAATACAGTACATTAACACTGCACTGAGAGAGAGGGGTAATTCAGTACAGCACATTAACACTGCACTGAGAGAGAGGGGTAATTCAGTACAGCACATTAACACTGCACTGAGAGAGAGGGGTAATGCAGTACAGCATAGATAGAGAGACTGCGCCGAGAGAGAAGATTATTACAGTAAATTTGCCTTTACTCTGAGCTCTAATCAAATATGCTGCTGTACCTCGGGGGAAGATCCCTGGGTCCATAAATGTTGCCATGCAGAAATTGGCAAGGACAAAGAGGAAGACCACGCCGTTGTACACCGGGATGGCGATGGAAAACTGCTCTGATAACCACGGACACCTGAGGGACAGACGGACAGAGGGGGAGATGTGAACTCGGTAAGGACTGCAGGCTACAGGTGCGTTCACAATTCCTCAGAAGGGACAGAACATCACATGACAACACAAATGCAAACAACAGCTTACATCACACAATCAGTGCAGCGCAGTAAAGCCTTTATTTGTTTCCGTGGCATGACAGAATATTGTTTTTCTTGTAATAGGATAGAAGGACACACCAAAGTTTGAGCTCAAATGAATGGAGGCACGAGAGGGGCATAAAGTTTCCTCTGTACTACATGTGAGTCAGTTCCTCAGCAGCTCTTCAGCAGCTGTGCTACCCCAGTCCCACACCGCTGCTGCCACAGTGACGGGGGCGAGAGGCTGGGCCAGCCAGGGAGAGACACGCTCTCCGCTGCTAAATAACCGACATACAGTGTTATTCAGAGGCCTCAGCGCTAACAATGGAGCAGACGAGGAAAGGACAGTGTTTCATTAAGGATGACAGATGTTGGCCTATTTTTCCTTTTCAATTTTTAATCTGGAGGATACTACTGGCAGAGTATCGCAGTGTGTGTACACACTGCTCACAAAAATACAGCTGCACAAGGATGAGTGTCTCTGGGCCAGGAACGCCAAGGGGTGTAAACTGTGCAGTGTGTAAACGGTTGTGTCCCCTCTCCGTGGGTATGTCCATCTTCCGGTGAGTGTGCATCATAGTTTTTCATACTTGTGTGTGAGGTTGAAGTGCCAGGTTTGGCACATTCTGTTGTGTGGATGTGAGTACACAGATCTGCACATTTTGTCTGTTTGAGTGCATGCGAGTTCTGCATACAGTGGACATAACGGCCATGTGTGGGTGTGCGTGCATTGTGATAGCTGCACTCTGTGTGACACAGAAGCCATACGTCGTCTGTGAGGTATGTGTGTAATGCGTTAGCTATAGCAAGAATGTTAGCGTGAGTTGTACTCAGTACGTAACATGAATGCTGAAGCATTAGCAATACTCAGTGTGAGGTGTTAGCTTTAGCTGTAATGTGAACATTAGCATTAGCTGTACTCACGTGAAGCAGAAGAAGAGTGTCGTGGAGCCCACCAGGAACGCGGTTGCTGCGGAGACAGGCACGTAGCGGCTGGGCCGCAGCGGTCGGGAGGAGGAAGAGGGTGGCGAGGAAGTGGGGCCGCCGACACCCCCACTCTTACTGACACCCGGCATCACAGACAGGACAGGCCCAGGGCTCAGGGATTGGGGTGATTAGAGAAGGGGAATTGAGGGATGAGGGGGAGATGGGATGAGGGATTTTTAGTGGGGATTAGAGGCAATGAGAGAGGAAGAGGAGGGTCAGAAAGAGAGGGGGCCGAGCACTCTCAGCCTTACCGGGTGGAGCCAGGACCCAAGGGTCGACATACTGGGGGGGGGTGGGGGCGGTTAACAGATGGATAGAGAAGCTTCCTAAAGCCCAACTACGTGACAGGAAGTGTAGCGACTCCTATTCCTTTAAGGGGTCTTGCACGGTCCTGGAAATCTGAGCTTTGAACTTTGACCTTCAGCGCTGGGTGAGGGGGAGATGTTTATGTGCACGTATGCATACAGTGCAGAGGGAGACGTGTAGGCCGGGCCGTTAGAATGGGTGTAAGAACAGAGTGCCAAAAAATCACACAGCTTTGTTTACTATCTGATACAAACAAGAAAATGTCAAAGTGGGGCTCTAATATCAGAAAGAGAGGCAGTGCTAAGACCCCAGGTAGCAGCTATTAGCAGAGAACAGACAGGGGGACTGGGTCACAGATGGAAAAGAGGATACCCAGAAGTTCAACCTTGGAATTTTCTGTTGATGCAGGTTATATTACTTCCAAGAAAAACTGAGGAAGTAGGGACTGATGTGGTGACTGAACCTCACATCACCTCTGAGTGAAGCACAAACACGTGCCTGATGTGTGTGTGTGAGATTTAAAGTGAAACAACCGACTGAAAAAATGGTCATTTATACTAAAAAGTGATAGCAAGATAGGTGCAGTTTCATGTAAGCACTAAAATGAACAATATGGCTTAGGTAAAATGTATTTGGTGTAATACAGGACATAAATTAGCGCAGTTTTTGGAAAAAATCTATACAATCTTAATTGAAGTTTTCCGATTCTAAAATTCTTTGAGAGTTTTGGAAAAAATAACTGGATGGTGATGAATGGCAGTGAAAGTTTAATTTGGTGTTACACTATTAATAAATGTTCTTCTCATGTGTGTTTACCCTGTAAAAACATTGGCTCCACAACCTGCCTGATCACAATGGTAAAAAATGCATCGTCTTCCAATCTTTTGTAGATTCGAATTTTGCTATGTAAAAATGAGACAATAATTAGAAAAAGGTTGTAATAATCCATAAACATCACAATTAGTGCAAATTCACTGATTGAAGGTGAATTTCTGACGAAAGCCACATCTGTCAGTCACTCTGCCTTAAAGCTGCAAGGGCACCTGACCTGTGATTGAGATACTTCTGTCTCAGAATGATTTGGTTTATAAAAGATGTTCAAAAATACATACGAAGAAGAGGTAGAAGTGGGTATATTTGTCTCTACTGTAGATTTTCTGCAAGATGGAGAAGGTGGTATTTGGAGGTGTATCAAACTTGAGTTTTGGTTTCAGACTGTGAAGTCCTCAGAGGGATTGGCATTGTATCGTACAGGTCCTAACTTACTAGTGTTGGCCTACACACAGGTAACGTTTCAGCGAAATGCATGTGAAAGGACATGTGTTGAGGGCTGACAGGTCCGAGCCTGCAGACTCATACAGAGCAGGGAAAGAGAGGGAGAATGTGGCAGTGAGATAGAGAGTGATGGGGGAGAGATAGGGTTTCTGTTCCTGTCTGAGACTGAACTAAGGCTATGTTACCGTCACTGAGTCAGTGGCCGCCTGCATTAGGGAAGTTCCCTCTGTGCTTTTCAGTGAATACAGGTGAACAAAGGGCCAAGACGAGGTCAGGTCTTTCTGCTTCTCCTTTGTCTTAAAAAAAGTCACTCGTTTTCTGTAAACTGTTTTGAAAAACAATCTGGCCAAAAAGCTTCCAGTGCACAGAAGAACACAAGGATCCCTCCAAGAGAAACGGTCCTCTCTCCTGCACGCTTCTCCAACAATCCAGAGACAGTGATGTCAGATGTGGTGTCCGAGGGCCGATTACACAGGCCTGGCTGCACAGTAGGCCTGTGGGATGTTTCTTTCCTTGAAGCCGATCATAATTTTGAACTGTCATTAACGTATCAGATTTGGGGACAGAAAATAACGGCTTGATTGACAGTGGGATGAGAATGGCAAGGTTCACCCCTTTCAGCAAGCAGGCGAAAAGTGCAAAAACCTGTTAGCAGTTAAAAAGACAGAGGCTTTAACACAGATCCACGTCATAAAAACAAGAAACGTCACCATCCCATGAGGAGCAGAACCAGACAGCCTCCCCTGAGGAGATTATGACTCCCCTGCTTCTGTCTGTGGCAGGATCATTCCCTAAACAGACGCCCGTTTATATAACTGCCTATGAGTCGGAAGATTCCCACGGGACTTTCTGTGCCATGGCTGCACTTCTGACTGAAATCACCAGAGGAGCCAAACAGCCCAGCTTCTGTTGGCCGATTCTCCTTCAGGGCGGGGAAAACAGTTAGACAATCCGCAGGAAAATGAATCCAACAGGTTTGCACGCTCTCCAATCTCCGTTTTCAATGCTTCTTCCAGGGGCACGGCTTCGAGAGAGAGAGAGAGAGACATCATATGACAATCATGAACTTGACTGCCAGACAGCTTTCAAATTAACGCTGAAAAACACACAGGTAGCACCGTGTGGGGCTTCATGTGATAAACTCTACACCACTGCTCTGTTTGGTTAAATCACGGCTGTGTTAAGATACCATGAGATACCACAGGATACAGATACCATGGGAAACAGAGTCTGTGCTTTTGTGGAAAGGTCCTTGCCTTGAAATGGCCCAGTTCTGACCCTGTTGCTGGGCTGTGTCTGTGTGTGCCAGATTAATGGGGCACTTACACTGTGTAGCTCCAGGTGAGTGTCATGTGACTGCATCTGGACATAATGCTGCATCATGCTGTCAGTTTGAGAGACTGCACTAGGGTTTCCATTTCTCCTCTCTCACCCTGGACAGTCTGGTTAAACACATTTTAAAAATCCTCTCTACTTTCATCCCCATAAAAGTGTTTCTAATTTTGTTTAAAATGTGTTGCTGGACTTCCCTGCTGGTAGGAATCCCTCCAGGGCACCAGAGATAGTCAGGTTTAGGCCTAGCCCATTATACACAAACTTCATAAAAACTTCTAGCAAATGAAAGTAATTTTGTAGAACACTGACATGCTACAGATCTCTTCTATACTGTGTAACTGTAATCTATACAGCTCAGGACTGCTTTTATCCAAAGCGACTTACATGTGAGGTACAGTACCTCGAGAAACCATACAGAGTCAACAGTATTAGAAGTGCTGCATGACAAAGTTCCAAAGGTGAGGCGAGGTACCAACTAGCAGGTAAAGCTAGCGATTGTGTTAAACCATTACAACCAAACCATTATGTTAAAATCTGAAAAAAGATCTTTACCGATTACCGACACTGAAGCCCTGGCCACAGCTCTGCCTCTCACGGCAGCACTGACCTGCTCCCTCACGCCAGTGCTGAAATGCACAGCAGCTGAACAATGCTGCTTCCCTCTGTCAGCACACGTGTGATTGAACACGTGAGATTTACAAGTTACTGCCTGCATTGTGTATGGTGTCACGTGACATTTGTCACAACAGCGCTGTGAAACGCTCCTTAACTTGTTAGTGTAGGTGAAACGTATCTGTCCTGAGCAATGCTAAAACACTGATCTCTCCAGACAAACTGGCAGCCTGTCACACTTTCTGAAGTCATCTTGATGTGATCAGTGCTACAAAGTGACGTATCTCTCTGTGCTCCAGGGTCAGCGCCTGTGCACAGCATGTCAGTGGTGCTCTAAGAAACACTGTGACAACACTGCAAAGTGATGTGTGACAGAGAAAACGACATGGCTTCTTCCATCTCTTAGCTGCCATTTTGAGTCTTTAACATACAAAAAAGATGAAGGATACTCCCTTTTCACCAAAGGTGATGACAGTTCAACTGTTAGAGAGAACAGAAGTATATATCAGCATGTGTCAGAGATGAGGCTTCTCCTATCAGTGAGCTGAAATTCATGAGTAGGTATGTGAGTATGAGGAGGTAAGCCAGCGAGCGTGCAGATTCTGTCAATGAAAAATAAAACACCTGTGAGAGCTGCCTGCCAAAGCCCAGGGCTCCGTCTGGAACACAGGCACACAAAAATCAGCTGCATTTATTATGTTATGGTTCACAAACTTTGCTGAGATCTCATTTGCAGAGGAATTCTCTTATACCATCCTGCATTTCAGATGTGTTGCCTGTAGCTGGATCAGTACCTGCTGCGCCTACAGAGGCAATGGTTGGGAAGCAGAGATGCTGGTCTAGTGCTCTAGCATCTGTTCAGCATCTGCAAAAGGAAAACTGGGAAAACTCTCAGTCTGTCTCCTGCATACTGTTACAGTGGTGTACGTCCACTACGGGCTGAGACGTTTGTGTTGAAACATGACCACTGTCAGCAGTATCAGTATAGCAGGGACCCCCTGTGCCTCACTGAGTGCAGCAAACAACTGTCTGTTCTGTGCCTCACTGCAGCACTGACCCCTGACAGATTCCTCTATTGCAGAACTGACCATCACTTCTGAGATTCCTTCACTTTAGCACCAGCCAATAATTTGTAAAGTAGAACTGGAAACAAAGCTGCATAATACTGAAAAATGAGGATCAAACTGATCCAGATACAGGTACTTTACCTGAACAACATTTATCCAAACAAAAGTTTTCACTCAGAGCTGGCCATGACTGTAAAGCTGCCAGTTATTTGAAAGTTTGCTATGGTGTACCTAAAGGCACAGCAGACCACCCTTTGTGTAGCACCCGCTGCCTGTGTGATGAAATAAGCACTTGTGTCATTTTGGATAAACTGAATGGCCCTGAATGGTGTTTTTTTTTTCCTGGTCACCTGGTGTTATAAAGTAAAATAATGCCGGGAACAGTAACTGCACTTTATCATCACCAGGGTAAGTGCAGGTCCTCAGGTTACCTGTTGTTTTTATCATTGACATATTCATCTCTCATTTTTCCAGCCAGCTTTGAAAGTCATCACTTGTACTACTTCCCCTTGCCCCACCACAGCAACCTCTGCATTCATGAGGGATCACAGTCCCACTGTGCAGTAGAGTGAGGTGAGGACAGGTGATTCTCCTCTGAGCAGCTTTCACACACCTGGTAAGTCACAGGAAGCCAATATGTGCTCCCAGTCATTGCTGGAAAATGGCACAGTCAAATTCAAAGCTGTTCAAAGCAATTCACTTGTCGTCCAGTTAATACCCCTGTAACCTGATCCCCTTAGAAATGTGATGTAGGAGTGTTTCCCATCCATCACAAGGTGGGAAGGCTTGAGATAAATGACTGTATTATATTACCAGAAAATCCAATACACAGTCCAACGAGGAAATTACACTAACCAACAGATCACATGTGTCTGACTGTGTATGAATGGGCCATGTCCAGTCTTCCCCTTAAAGATGGCACTGTGTCAAAGCTCATCATCATCTGTGCAATGTGAAGTGGCTTAACGTACAAGCACACTAGTCTGTCTCAGGGCCAGTACCTCACTTCAGCTGACACTCAGTGCCAGGCAGAGTGCTGGCATCAGGGCGGACTGTAGCGATGGCATCATGGAACCACCTACATTCCAGCAGTAAGTGCTCTGACAGAAGCCATTTTAATGACAGTTTCAACTGAGTGGCCTGTGGCATTCAATAACTTGCCTTTAGTTTCAGCAGCAACTCTACGCTAATCAGAAATGGAAAAACTCGGCTGAAACCAGGAGAGAGTTAAATATGCTTGATATTTTCCAGAAATTTTAATACGAAGTGCAGCAGCCCTTCTGTAAGCACCCTGCTCCTACAGCATGGGATTTCACCTCCCATCAAAGTAAATGCAAAATCAGCACTGAGCAATGCCTGTCAGTGTCTGCCTCAGTTACTGAAGGATCCCATGAATTTTTCCAGCTTTAGATATCACCCCCCTGACTCTCAGAGACAGCAGTGCCGCTGTGGTCTCAGATATGTTTCTCAGCAGAACGTTACCTTGCATGGTGCAACCTCCGATTGCCAGGGCTGCTGATGGAAAACATTAGTCACGTTTTCCCTTTACTGCCATAAAATTTTCAACAGACATTTCCTGCATTTTGGCAGCACACCTTGTGTGTATTCCAGACAGTTCGAGAAAACAAATCATTACAATTTACAGCAGCGTTACAGTCTTACTGCATGCATATAGATATGGCTACCATCTAACGCTAATTTACAATGAGAGAACAAATTTCAAAAAATTCAGAGCAAATTATGCTTTTCTTGTTGGTAGGCGATACAGAATGTAATGTGTTCAGTGGCTGTCAGTCACTGCTAGTAGTAGTAAATTTAGAACAGAAATCAAAAGAAAAAGGAAGAATGGGACTGAGTCTGAAAGACTGCAGACAGAGGGAGTGTCAGGAGGAGGAATAGGCCACTTCCAGCAGCACTCCATTTGAAATCGCTTGCATCTGTGTTAAAATTACCTTACACTTGGCAGATTTTTAGCGCTGCTTAAACACTACTGCTGTTGCCTTTGAGCCAATCCATACCACAAAACAAATGGCCACACCCCCGTCACACCCAAACACCACCAGTGCTAGTAAAGCTGAGGCAGAAAGTAGCAACTTCAGTGCTGTCATTTCTTCCACAGTGTCTGCTGTCACAGAACAGCAGCATTACGCCCGCACCCCTACGTTTGATCTCTGATCCACCTTTCTGTTTACAGGGTATGTCACAATTACAGGCACAACCATTTAAATAATTTAACATCTGAAGTGTTTATCCCTTTCTCATCATCTGTTCAACCTAGCCTCTGGGCAAGGCTGTGGTCCTCTCCCACCTGGTCTACCAAGACTCCCTCTTTGCTGGGCTCTCTCTACCAAACGGTAACTCAAACCTTTCACTCTGTGCAGCCTTCATATCACTGCAGGCTATTGTGAGCCACACCTATGAATTTAGTGTGGCGCTTTTAGTTGCTGCGTTCGGTGTATCTCTGACAGCACTGTAAGGAACCGACATGTTTGGAGGGGATCTGTATGTGCTGGAGCTCCAGCTCTTATTACATGTGCGGTACTCTTATAAAGCTTGTCGGGATAAAGTGGCAAAAACAAATACAAAACAAAAATAAACATGCCAGAAAATAAGGTGGTCCTGATACCAAGGCAAATACACTTTTCAAAAAGATCATTTTTAAAATAACAAAAATGCACATTACTGGTCAAATAATTAAATACAACTTCCACCACAAACTGGAAGATATTTTCCTACACTCATGCAGGAAGATGAGTGTGAAATTCTCTGATACAGAACTGGCACAAACTGCACTACAGGAGAGCCACTGCTGATTGGAGGATTTGAAACTGGAACTGTCTCACACTGACTGAGATGAAAAATCCAAATTTTATTTTTGAAAAACATGCATTTCCTGCATGCTGGATTTTAACCCTTATTAGCAGATTTCAAACACAAGCTTTCCCACATTGTTGACATTATTGAACATTTTTTCCCCCACAGAGTTGTGTAGACGTGCATTCGCAGGTGAGTAGTTCTGAGGGTTCTCACTGGCACTGGGGTAGCTGGGGTAGAAAGGGAGACAATGTGGTATCAGCTGATTACACTCTATCCACTGCTATCATTTTGGCTACTGACCCAACTTTCAGCTCTTTGATTAGTCTGCAAACATAGGGCAAACTTTATAAAATGTATATTTTGGGGGCAGAAATAGCCTAGCCTTATATCAGAGTCAACATGGTAGATATTATAATAAAACTTCTTATCCAGAATTATTGGAATGACCTGTGGGAATGCTCGTGTTGGTGATGGACACCTTCCAGGTGATGACTGGCTTTGAGTCTCATTTGGCTTTTTCATGTTGACCGAGGACCTAATGATGGCTGTGACATTAAACTCAGGGCTACGGACCACATGTGAAAAACCGAAGAAATAAAAGCTTCTGAACAGCTCTGCAGCCAAAGCAATCCACCCCCTTAAGCTCATTAGCGCTGTGGCCTGCCTTGCTCTTCAGCACTCCCTCTTCCAAATGTCTTCCTTCCCAATGAGGAGAGTCTACACCTCTCATCCGCTGATCATCGGTGGAAACCTTACTCACGCAGCGCTAGGGGGCTGCTTACAGCGTTGCAAATGTTTAAGTTACCACATAAAAACCAAGCTCAACTTAATAACAATACAGGAAGTGGGTAGTAAACAGGTAAGACGGGTTCCAGTCGGGGTGCTGGTGAACATTTGGCAGAAAGTGCCTTAACTGCATTTAACTATCAATGTTAGAACCTGACATTAAAACAAATACAAGATGTTTTTTATGTCTCAAACTTTACTACAGTTATATTATTAAGTGTGACCGTGATCTCTTGACCACGTTAACCTCCAGCACTCCAGCGCAACCCCTGGTGTTTCCCTGTCTCACTCTGGGGTCTTGCATCTGAACAGATGCAGGCCCCCCTTGTTACAACAGCATCATGGGTTGAATGTAACTCACATTGGTATTTCAAACAGGAACTCCCTCACCTACTTCCTGAAACCACCTCAAAGGTTTTTACTGCCTTTAACTGAGGCTTAGAAATGTCTGTAGCAAACAAACCTGACAGCTCTGTCAGGGGTCCTTCTCTACTCTGCATCCTCTTACAGCTCAGTTCCCTCATACTGTTACATTCAAGACCTGAACAGTAACAATCCATGGCTGTACAAAGGTAATGGAAGTTTTATGTTCTACCTTTCAGACAAAGCCAATGGGAAAAGAGCTCTTTTTTGTATCCCAGTAAGACTCGTGGGAGAGAAACCGCTGGACAGCCTCTGGAGAACCTCAGCGGTTATTCAATCACAGATGCACTCTCATGTCTGTCCATATTTTCAAACACAGTGGAAACAATGCAGGCCCACTACACCATTGTCAGACATGTTTCGACAGATCCTCTGCAATGTTTTGAGGGTCCAGATAATACCGTGATTCACATTCCCAAGACTGTTAACAACGACTGCAAGTTCCATCATTAACTAATGTGGTCACCCCACCCACCAGCCATGCATGCCTCCAGGTCTGAAGACGCTTCTGCTTCTGGCTGATTAGAGGACCTCCTGGTTTCTAATGAGAAAATGAGCAGATACACTGCCATACAGAACATCCAGTACATCTGAAACGCTCAGAAAGCCTGCTACACTGCATGATAATCTCCTATACTAAAGAGCGACACTGTTGACTGAAAAGGATCATGTGGGGTATCAGTCTGCATGGTTTGAGGGCGCTGAAGGGCACACCTCAATATACAGCAAAAATGGGGATTTCAAACATTTACGATCTTTACTTTCATCTATGGGCTGTCTGGTTTTATAAGGAGTGGACCCACGTGGTGTTGCTACGATGTCAATAGCAGCGGCATTTCTTGTGCATAATTATTGCAAACGGCCTGTGAGCGTTACCGTTACCCTGCTGGAGCCTGTGAGCGTTACCCTGCTGGAGCCTGTCAGAACCTCTCTAAAGGCTGTGTAACATTAGCACACTGACTGCCCTCAAGATGCTGCCCTCTGACAGAAGCCACTGATCATTAAATGGCATCACCCTGTTGACCTTTCACCTTCCATCTAATGCCGTTGTACTCTTTGATCTCTTCTGTGCTTGCTTTGATCTTACCTGAAGCTTGATACCGTAAACTGGAAGCACTGATCTGGCTGCGGTCCCTTTCCAGGTGCCTGCACGTCTGTCCGTCTGGCTCCAATTACCTGACACCGACACCTACAGACACAGCTCACTCAATTAACACCACGGACCTGATACGCCTGACTTACAAACATCTTGTTTCTCATACAGTAAAACACAAACACAGTTATAAATACAGACTAAGACCCATCTGACCATTTTAAAAGATATAATGGAGTATGTTCACACTCCTAACAGAGACACTCACTTATAGCTGACATGTCTATACTGAAAGTCACAGGTTACACAAAGACACACATACAACAACAGCACAAAGCAAAACATTTTCTCACCACTTCCATAATGACTTTCCAATAATACAAAGACTTTGGGAGAGCCAACGTTTTCATTCAATGAGGAGCTACTACACACAGAACAGAAAAGAGTACTGACTGGAATTTATGTTCATACAGTATTTACAGGTAGCTAAAACTATCCTCTCACTGGGACAGCACTGCAACATCCACACACAGGGAACCACAGACTCATACAATCAAACAAGAAAATCTACCAGCTGGCTATATTACTTCACTGCACTCCACAGTGCAATGCCGAGGCGGTTATTATTATAATACTCAACTTTATGAAACTTAACAACTACCTACATGTATACATGCATGCATCTACAAAATGCACAATTAATAATAATGATACTAATGTGTTACTGCAACAAATGAGTGGTCATTTTGATGCCCTAATCTGTGTGTTTGTATGGGAATTAATCCTAAAATCTCTTTCCAGTTTAGAAAACCTGCTGCTATTTAGTTAAAAGGTACAAGCAGACATAAATCTAACAATAATCCCATTTCAAGCATGCTGTAATTAATTACATTAAAATATGAAAACCAAAAAGCCAGTTCCCAATGCCCGCGGTGCTCCCGGGCTGTCAAATCCAATGGGTGACCTTTCGTTTACGGGAAAATACTGGCTTTCTCGCAAGTATAGTGTTTTGTATTTAAAGCGCTCGTATTATGGTTTAACACCTTGTTAAATTCAGGCAGAAAGGAACAGGCATTATAAGCCGCTTGTCGGTTATGAATTCCTCGTATACTAAGACTGAACCCCAATTAAAGAGCTCTATTTGCAGCTTGTATACAGTGTGGTGAACGCAGACAGTATGATCACACATTAAACAACAGAAGAATAAATGCAATAATGTACCTGCAGTACACTGCAGGTGTGTCCGACGCCTGCCTGCGTCTTTTGGGTGTGTATCGCTGCGGTCCCAGGCTCCGCTTAGGCCCAAAATGAATCCCCGAGCTCTCTTCTCCTGCCACGCCGGCTAAGACGCGCGTCCAGCCGCGGTCTGACTCAGCGGCAAGGTGTGATGTACCTGATAGCCCAAAGGTCGCGATCGCAGATTCAAATCCAGCTCTTCGTTCCCACTGTGCCGTGGGTTATTTGTATGGGTGTGTTATCTTAAGGATTCCTCGTTATGGCTTCTCCTTCACATACAATCCAGAACACGACAGGAACATTATCAGGAGGGGAAAAATGTCGGATTCCCTTGTGCAATGCAAACCGTAGATCAACTCAAACCTTTAAGTTAATATACGGGTGAAAATAGCTGTTGCTTGCCAACAAGGCAGTCGTCTATTCACCCATATTAATCGTTTGACTTGGCAACCGAGCAATCCAACTCGATTTATCCAAACCCTAACGCTGCTAGCAACAGTAACTAGCTTGCTAACGTTAGCTGGTTTGTCGTTAGCTAATTGTCTGTGCTATCTCATGCTCCATGCACACGGTCGACATTGTATCCTCAACAGTGAAGAACTGGTTTTATGACTCCTTATTTCGTTGGTAATATTTCTTTAATCCAAAAATAAAAACAAGAAATAGGTCCCCCGATGCATATCTAGACTGCTAGACTAGCTAGCTATCATATTCTGCCATCTCAACGACAAATCTACAGTTTTAGAAAAGCAGCACAATTAGTCTACAGCGGTTAGCATTTAATCTTATTCTTCGCCGAAATTTATTGAGTTTGCAGGGTCTGTCGTATTAGTAGCAAGCTAGATGGCTACGGTAAGTACTTCCCCGAGTTAAGAGCGCTGTTAGTCCGGGACGGAGACCATGTCATGCCGATACACATACATGGGCAGGTACCGTGGGCCACACTAGCCTCCGTAAACGGATACGGATAATCCCGCCTACTCCACCGTCATTGGACTACCACATCTGCCAGTCAAAGTAATAAGCTCAAATGAGACGTCACCTTGGGGTTTTCAATGTGCATTTCAATCAAACAGAAAGACCAATTTTACATTAACCCTGCGCAATATAGATAGCTATAGTAATCCCGTCTAAAACGCACACAATAAATACACATGAAAAGTCACAATTAATACTAAAATCCACTGAACAACAAAGACGTGAGGCTCTTAACACGACACGCTCAAGAAGTTAAAACAAGAGCATTGTTCCCCCCCGGTACACTAACTCGTGTGTCTGGCTGTAAACTAAAAGATAAAAATGCAGTTTGTGGATGACACACTGACATACTAGATGATGGACATTGTGTGTGTGTGTGTGTGCACTTGCGCAGGGGATTAGAGAGAGATGAGAACCCCCACCCCCACACACACGCGCACACACACACACCTGCATTGTCTAACAAATCTGTGCAACATCTGCCACCACCTTGCAAAATGATGAAAATGTGTAATGAATCAGTAATCTATGCACTGACAGTCCCATTGGTTTAGGTTACATTGTGCAAAAGAAGGCATGTCTGTGGCACATCGTTCCAAAAGAAAAAAGGGTCAATGACAGGCAGGAGCCAGAAGGGAAATCTAACGGTTAGAATTCACTATTTCAGCTTTGCTAGCACTATTATTTAGAAGGCACATCCTCAGAGACACAGTCAAAGAGGAAGAGAGAGCAGGAGACACCTGGATGAATGAGTATGAGAGAGAGAGAGGGAGGGAGCGATGCTCTCTTATTTTACTCTGAGAGAAGGATGAGGGCGGGGCAGGTCCTCTGTGTTCATTCCCTGAAATGCTTGGCAGCGCTGGATGATTCCTGTCATGCAAGTGAAGCCTGCCTGATTTCCTTATATTCTTTAATGAATTATTCCACTGCAGTATATAAATAAACCCTGCTGTTTTATGCGCAGAGGCATCCTTACCCACTTTAGACTGTAACTTTAATGCGTGTATCTTGAGAGATTTCAAAAGAAAAATGGGAAAGCTTGGTTATCATAAAGCTTTAGTGAGCGTGTACGAATGTGGAGCAATACCACGTGCAAGAGTGTTTAGAGTTTTTCACTTCAATGCGATATAATAGCGCCATCGTGTGTGCCATTGTGGTAGTACCTTAGCGTGAATAGTATTCTCTATCCCCCCATTTCACAGCCAGATTCTGATTTGAGATGCACACGGGAAAAGAGGGCAGAAGCAATTTTTAAACAAATTGAGCTCATTCCAATGACTTTGGATACATTAGATGGATATTGAGGGAAAAAATGAACACAACAGTATCTCTCTCACAATGGTGGAAACAGCAACACATGTCAACATAATTCGTGAGATAATCCAGCGCGGTAGACAACATAAAATAAGATCAAAAAGAAAATCGCTTTGCCAACAGTCAAGCATGAGGGAAAACAGAAGCACACAGCATAAAACAACAGAACAGAAAAAACTGCAAGTAACAGGTATTCATACCTGTAAGAGTAAAATTTATGCTCATGGTGCTCGGACCCCTTCCTGACATTTGGCCCGTGCAGATTATCTCAGTCTAGTACATAAAAACTTGCCTCTTGTAGTCAAGATGGCAAGCTGGATTCAATTTAATAAAAAAAAACAAGGCATTATATGAATTATAACATTCATGAGGAACACGGAGTGCACAAGAGTGTACGGCTGTCACTGGCAGCACACTTCACTGTGCCTCTCTGGCCACTTTCTGCAGAAGGACGCAACGTTGAGGTCAAATAAATTATTCTAATGAGGGCACAGACTACAGGTTTCTTTGAGGATTTTCTGCCATTCAGCGCTGAATGCAGATTTCACATAGACTGAGCTTCCTCTGTCTGAGGTTCACTCCAGGTCATCTGAGGACAGGAAGCTGCAGTCCCAAGCTCCACACCCCTCAACCAATCCCCTGCACCTACCTCTGTCTCAGGCCAATCTGGTGTGTGCGTGAACGTGGGTGTGTGCATGAGAGGAGAGAGAGAGAGAAAGAGCAAGAGAGAGAGAGTGTGTGAGAGATAAGAATGTGTGGGAGCTGGGTGAAAGATAAGCAGCCTGTGTGAGAATCACATGACTCTGGAGTTGCCATGAATTTAAACTCCTTCAAGGTTCAGTGTATTTAGCAGGTGGTGAACGAAGGTCTCTGTGCAGGTGTATCTTTGCCTCAGTCTTTGCCACTGTTAAAACGTGATATTGCACTATTAACTAGTATGATGCACCAATCCAGACTGCTACAATAATGATGCTGCATGTCGAATGGGCTAGTAAAAAGTAAAATGTGTGCCCAATAAAGAAAGATATCACACATCAGCCAACAACTCAAGACCCCTCACCTCCTGTTACAGTATGGCACAGGTTCTAATCCCATTTTGCAGAGCAGGTCACACGTCATGTCTAAAGGGGTCCTGTAGACTGGACCCCCCACCCTGAATTCTAAGATACAGAGCTCAAACAGGTTTTTGTAAAAATATGAATTGGCTGATATGAACAATGTTGCCTCTTTACTCCTTCTAGGGTCTGAGCAGCTGAGTACTCTGTGAAGCAGCCACTCTGTTTGGCTGCAAATAAAATGTCAGCATGAAGCCACAGAACCATCAGAATGACTGAGTGTTATATGAAGATACTTCATATACTGTACTGTGCTATATGGTCCTATGATTCTCCGAGAAGGAAGCAGTAATTGTATGAACATAAGTTCATATAAGAGCATCTTCAAACGAGTCCACACATCAGTAGCAGGTTTCCTTCTCGGCGTGAGATGCAGTCATACGTTTGTGGTCTGAGAGGAATGCTACAGAAACCGACAGATGAAAAGAGGAACACAGCTCATGAGGAATAATGGCAGTGAATAAAGAACGCAGCACCACAAGACACAGACATGGAAATGTTAGCTGTTCAGCGTGAGATGCAGTCATGCTGGTGTGGTTTGTAAGAGGGGGAGCACAGAACTCAGCACTGAAAAAGGAAGAAAATAAAGCACAGATACAGGCCTCGGTGTGTCAGGAAGATGCTTTGAAGAGAAAATACTGATGAAGCTCTCAGAAGTCAGCATTGCTAAAACATAAAGGTGGATGTTATTGAGCAAAAACAGGA
Organism: Megalops cyprinoides; assembly: GCF_013368585.1. Lineage (NCBI taxonomy): Eukaryota > Metazoa > Chordata > Actinopteri > Elopiformes > Megalopidae > Megalops > Megalops cyprinoides. Next base: position 26,637,419 of record NC_050604.1, read on the forward strand.
GCACAATGAGATAGACAGAATATTCACATGGTGGTTCCACACCCACCCTGTAGCCTGCAGCCAGCTCCAGCAGCCCTGCAGTACTGAGAAGTGAGCAGCTCCCCACAGCTCCAGAGCAGAAAGGAGAGATTCCCCTGCACCCCGTTCTCCACATTGATCTCCCACTCTGGACTTCACATCTCCTCCTATAGAGGGTATCAAATCACATCAAATACTAACACTGGAGACTGCTGCTTGCTCTGGGTATTTTAATCTTTGACAACAATCCCATGATCAGGTTGCCACTAACAATTTAGTGTAAAAACATCATTCTGATCCAGGATCAGTTGAACAGTTCTGTTAAATAAGAGACCTTCATCTCTGTCCCATCCATTCTTCATAGGAGGGTCTGGTGTGGTCTGAATCAATACCCTGTCTTTGACCACAGGCCTCATGAATATTATATTTACTTTGCATTTATTCATTTGGCAGATTTTACCCAAAGAGACCTACCACACCATTAGGGCACACAACTGTCCAGTGCTGAGCTCATACTCATTACACACACACACAGTGATTGCCACTGGACAAAGAAACAGGTTTGGGGGATGAGGTCAGAGGAAAAGTTTGTGGGTTTGAGGCTGCAGTTTGAACTTGACTGATAAAGGTCATCCTAGCAGCAGAGACAGATGAGGAGAACAAGGCAGGACTGGTGACTCCATTTCCTCCATTCTTCTCTGCTCACGGCAGTTATTATGTTATTATATCCTTACTATACAGTCTCATTGTACTGTCAGCATTATAAACACACACGTGTGTCATCTAAGGAGGAGAGCTTGTGAACAGATCACTCAAATTCCAATACACGTTTCACCTATTTTATTATAACATCAGCCTGATATATGAAAACGCATTCTGGAAAGATAACAGCATAAGTGAAAAACATACACAAGCATTTTCCCCTTAAATCTGACTAAGTAACATCCAGGTGGATTAAGTAATAATGATACGGCTCTTTCCGAGTTAAAAACACCTGAGAGCTTTCATGATTCACACAAAGGACAGGTGAGCTACTGTAGGCGCATGTCCATCAGGTGACACTGAACGACAGGTGAAAAAGTGACTGAGCTATACCTGTGAACAGGTGATATTAATCATTTCACTCCCAGGTAACAGTGCATCACATGGTTAATCTGATTGGCTGAAAGCCTTATCCAGGATGACTTTGGCTCACATATTATACAGTCTTGGTATGACATTCATCGAAACTGCTCTGGTTTAGTAGTTACATTATTCAAGTTAATCATGTAAGAGCAACTGCAGACAGAGCACAGTCATTCAGAAAAAAAGGCACGGAAAACTGAAAAGGTCACCCACATACTGACAGAATTCTACATTAAACTGAAAAACAACGAGAGCAGAGCAGTCAGGAAGATGGTTGGCAGCATTATGGATACAGTGAAACAGTGCATAGCCAGTCTTTGGCAGCATTATGGATACAGTGAAACAGTGCATAGCCAGTCTTTGGCAGCAAACAGATATGCTGTATACTCCTGAAGTACAAACAGGTTTACAGCCTCAAGTGCACAACAATAACAGTAAAGCTCATTACATGAGAATTACAAAGATCATCACATGACCTATGATAACAGAAGTAAGGCATTCTGGGATTTATATATTTTATAATACGGAATCTACAGATTGCTTTGAAGCTTTGAAGGACTAAAATGGCACAAACAAATTCTCAAACTTAAAATAAAATATGGTTCAAAAAGTTACAGCAACACTTCTGTAAGTAAAAATTGTACAGCAAAAACTTTTTATAGTAAACAAAGCACTAATGGAGCCTATTGCTTACTGACAGTGCGTCATTCGGTGAGGTAATTACACTACTTCAATCTTTCCCTCACCTATCATTAAATGCAAAGTGCAGTATTTCTAGCTTTGGTTGAAAAGCATAGCAGTATTTCCTCATTAAGACTCTCCCTGAATGAAGTGAGGAGCGAGGTGGGAAAGATCACAGGTAACAGATAAAAGATCACACACAGATAGCAGCTTGTTTAGCCTGTGGCTCCTTAATGTTGCCAACGACTGAACATTCCACACATCCTGCTTTTATGACCTGCGCAGACTATTACTGCCAAGTGTGGCAACATTTAAAAACAGCAACAGGCACCGTTAATGAAAGATTGGACTAAAAGTGAAAATGATATTTTCAAATATTGGGTCTAGAAATTCTACATGAAAAAAATACCATATAATTACACCTTCAAATAATCATAGCATTGCACACAAAAATGCATCAAAAAACTATATTGTAACCGGCAACAGGAATATACCTTCAAATATTCTGCCACAGGGTTAAGGGCATCACTATTACTCAAGAGGATCAAGTGCAAACAAGGATCCTGCTGTCACAGAACCCCTCTGCGTTCACTTCCTGTAGCCCTCACCCATTTCCTGTCACATGACATTGGGCAGAGGCTGCATTCTCTGCTCAGTCAGATGGGGTGGTGGTGTCTGACACACTTGACAGTGTGTTACACACAAAGGCCTCTTCTGGACAAACACAATACTGAAGTCAAATGACTGAGCTGGTCAAAGGCTCTAATGCACAGATTAAATACCTGATCTTATAACTTAAAACTCTGAAAACTCAGCCTGACAAGTTAATTTACTTGAGTGCAAGATTCATTATGTTGTATAACATTTGTGTGGCAGACCCTCTTATTCAGGGCAACTGAGTCACTCTTAAAAATGATAAAACAAATACACTGAGAATCTAAATAAAATCTGTGACACATGAGGCTCCAGTGTAGTAAGTTGTAGTCTGGTAAAGTCAAAAGCACACACACGTGAGAAATACACAGGCGATTAATGTGATGTGTGTGTGCATACATTATCTATATGTATGTCGCATCCGTACGGTTACAGGTGTGAGGGGTCACATTTCTGTGAGGGGAGAAAGAAAAGGAATAAATGTAAAGTCTGACTGACACATTAACAGACAGAGGAACTCCACTGTCTCCGCTCTTCCACTAACCTGTGGCCTGTGCTTCGTCTTCTTCCATCCTATTTGATGACCCACCATTCTCATGTCCTTTGGCAAATTAAAAACAGATATTTTAGCTGTTCAGAGCATCCCTCCTCCACCCCATCTCTCCCCCTTTCTCCCCCCATTTATGACGTGCAGTGTTATAATGTAAAAACAGTCTTTGCTAAAGGGCTACATGCTTTGTTCATTTTTTGTTGTTTTCTCTGAACTGACGTGGATTTTTTTCACTCAAGTATTTATGCTGAAATGTTTCAGCAAATAAAGCGTTTGAAAGACAGCAGCATGTGGAGCTGACCTGACACACCCCTGTCTCCTGCTGATCTCCTTTAGCAGACAGACAGACAGACAGACAGACCTACCTTTTAATGGTCTTCCTTTCTTTGACTCTACAATCAGAAATACAACAGTGTTACTTCTGTATAGGTGATACCTTTGATCTAACAGAGTCTTCAGAGTTTAAATAGCAGCAAAAATTCAATGAATAAAGTGTCTAAACACAGACAGCAATGAATGATGCTGACCAGAGTAACCTGACCTGACCACTATACTCTTTACGAGCTGGGGAAACATAGACAGATGGTCATCACACTCCAATGGTACAGTCAGTCAGGATTGGCCAGTAATCTTTGATAAAGATGTGCTGCAACACACAGTCCAGGCTATGGCTGACAGATTAGTTACAGAGACTGCTGTTGTGCCTTAAGTCCCTAATCGCTCAGTTAGCTGCAGGTCCGGAGGTACCAAGGACTACAAGCTAGTCAATGCAGCGCACTCAGTACAGAAATAAGGAGAAGTACCTCACAGAGGCTGCAAAATATATATTATTCCATTTAACTGTTGCTCATGTTTAAATGCTGAAAAATGCTTCCATCACAAGATCATTATCATTGTCAGGCCAGCTTTAGCTTACTTACAAGTACGCTTTGAGTCTATGTGTTAAACTCAAGCTCAGTGTAAACCCACCGGCAGAATGCTCATATCAGATTACTGTAAACTACCAATAACTGTAGCTCTTTTACCTGCGAGACTATTAATGAACTAATTCCATTTTTGTGCACTAAATTAATGATACTCTCAAATGAAGGTAGTGATTGTGGAGCTGTTAGCTTTTACGGTGCGATAATTAACTTTCCCTCAGACCTCTGAAGGACCTACTGCAAGCCAGATTGCCTTCATATGGATGTCCTTGAGGTGTCCTAAAGGGAGGAACTTCTTCCAGTAGATATAGAACAGACACACCAGCTATTGTCTCCATTTTCAGACTCCTCCCCCTCAATCTCAGAGCCAATGATCTGTACAATCTGGGCTTTTCCCCCTCCTTTTCACACCAATCACCGTTACAGTCTGACAGTCATTGCATATTAACATCTATGCAATCTGTCTATGTAACTGACAGACTAATAACTACAATGACAATTATTACAGAGTAATACGTACTACTTTTTTTTTTTTAAATTTACTTCACAATTTTTAAAAAGTTCCCTACTCCCACCTCTCTGTTCTGCTCTCAGCATTAGCAGATGTGGATCAGGGTGTATCCCAGCAGCGTCACAGCACAGAAATCTGAATAAACTCCACCCCTGTGATTCACCCAGCTCAGACACACCTCCTTCCTGCTGCTTAGAAATGGAGAGATTCAGTGTGTGACACTGACACAGTTCAAAGCAGTCTGATACTTACTCTTATAAACATAATAAGCACCACCAGCCACAGCCACGCCAAAGGCAGCTCCGCCTATGAAACTGGCAACAATGATCCATGTATTGCCATCTGAGAGAGAGGGAAAGAGAGAGAGAGAGGGATAGAGATATATATATATATATATATATATATATATATATATATATATATATATAAATATTTATATATATTATATATAACTATATAAGTAATGATGTAAGCAGCAGATTAACCACCCACCCCTAAGAGCTAATGTGCATTTATAGAAGCCACTGCTTTGACTGTATTAACCGGGAGATTAACCTGCCAGAGAGATTCAGATACAATATAACTACTGTGGCAGTTTGCCTTTAACTTTGAGTAATGAATTTAAACAAACATTCCCATTTTCCCTAATCTTTTACAGTAACTGGGGCAGTTTAGTCTGGTACTTCAGTTATGCTAGTTTAGTAGCTAGTTTCTCATCTTGGCTCCCCAGCACAGCACAGATCATGACAACGCTCCATGCGCCGTTCTGATACATTTTTTATTTCAAAGCATTGTTGCACCTATGACATAACACACAAACACCAACACACACACATACGTATGCTAGCAGCAAGCACCAATAACAGGTGCACAGCTGTCTGACCCAACATGATTCAGTGACAAAGTGCTATATGACTGAGCATCAACTCATCGCTGTCTGTCCGTCTGTGTCTGTCTGTTGAAGTTCTCTTAATAGGACTGACCCATGAAAGATACCCAAGGGGCATTCCTGAACCCTGAATTTGTAGTCAAAGTCAAACTGTCCCACTGTTCATTTACAATGTAAATGAAGACACCAATCATCAATACAGTTGGATTTAATATAATCACTGTCACAGTGTATCCTTAACTTTGTGTTATGAGTATAAAAGGTTTGAATTCCTCCTGATGTTACAGACCATGCATAATTCATTTCAGTGAGAGCTGAGCTGGTGTTGATGTGCATGTGACAGTATCTGACTCAGAGACTCCAGAGTGCAGCTGTGGGCAGAGAGGGGCATTGTGGGAGTTCTTACCTGTTTGGTGTTCAGGGGCAGGTCCAGGGATCACATGGGAAAAAAGACAAGACAGCCAGAATTAACACAAATGTGGCTACTGTCATTTATAATACCAGGCTGCTGCTGGATCTCCAGTATTTCATTCAGTTTGGTGTCCCAAAAGCAAAAGAAAACCCCCATGCCAAAAAATATTGCAAATAAATATACAGACCACCTGATTATTAAAAGGGCAAAACGCACATGGACAAAAACAATGCTGTCTCCCAAACCCAAACGAGGTTTTCCAGAAAACAATACCAATGTTTCTGTCCCCCACCAGCAGCTACTGCAACACATTCCAACACCAAACAGGAGTTCCCAGCTCCCCCCACCCAGATGAGGTCAGGTCCCTTCAGCCTGTGCTACAGGTCAGTGAGAGCGCCCCCTCTGGGGGGGATGGAACCAGTGCCAAAAGAAAAGAAACCAAAAGGCTGTGTAGCGTGTGAGTGAGGGTTAGGGTTATGGTTACGGCTATAGGGTTACATTTTTGTGAGTATAATACTATATTACAATTTGTTAACATTTGACTATTTTTACACATTTGAATTGTTTACATTTAAATTTTCAAATCATCCATTTCAAAGTTATACATACATCCATTGCTATGCCTTGCAGAAGGTACCGTACAACCATTTAGGCTGAACTTCATAAAATGTCACATTACTGTGAACCTACAGCTGTGTCTCCTGCTGGGTTTAAACCATTGACATGTTTCACTGAAATGACTGGCTAAACATGAGTTTGTAAAACAATTTACTGTCATTGGTACAAATGGCCATAAGTTGTCTGAAGATTAATTGTTGATGGAAGTCTGGATGCATCCAGAATTTTTATTTATGAAATTTAATATTTTGGTGTACTGTATGAAAGCCAGTGAGAGGCTCTTCCATCTTAAAATTGTATTGTTAATAACTTTCCTTCAGGGAGACTGAGGGCTTTGAGACAGGAACTGTTTAGAAAAGTGACCGTGACATAATGAATGTTCTCAACTGGTTTTAAAAGCTTCTGTCTCCTAAGTAACAGCAGCTTGAAACGTGAACATGTGTGAATGCAGTGTAATATGCTCACCTGTACATTCTTTCCCCACAGTGATGGAGTCAGTCTTTCTGCTGGCAGGGTTTTTCACCTCACAGGTGTATGTTCCTGCTTTAAGCAGTGTCAGAACCTGCCTCACTGGGTCTTTAGAAAAGAAGGTTCTGCTGATGCTCTCCTCCTCACCGTCTCTGTACCAGGACAGGGTCACATTCGTCCCTCTGTCCACAGTACACAGAAATGTGCAGGGTCCTCCTTCCCTGCTGATTGTGGGCTTTGAGACGGCAACTGTACAGGGAGGTGACAGTGTAGCACTACTCTAAACACACGGCATTACTATCACTCAAACACAAATCAGATACAGCTCTGCCGATGAAAAATAAAGGAAACATCCTGTAATAGATTAGATTACATACTAGCTGAGAACATGAAAAATGTACAGAGATGGGCAGCATTCCTGGCAACCCCAGCTACAGCACAACATGTGGGATAAAGAAGCACCATTCACTGCATTTCTTGCCTTCTGTCTCTACTTCCCACATGATAGTACACTGCTGGCCTAATCACTCAGCCAGAAGCAGCCACCCCTTCAGGTGAGCAAAAAGCTGAACTGCTGACCGGAAAGGGAGAGAAAAAAACTGAGGTAAATCTGAACCTGAAAGATGTTGGTGAGATGTTGAAGTAATTCAGATTTTGGTTTAATGTGGAACCTGCAACTTGATCATTTGAGGCGAGACCAGTACTCAGGATTTGTTTGCCTCATCTTTGGCTTGGGATTTGTTCATTTCCCCTACACTCACACACACACACACACACACACACACACACACACACACAACAGGACAGATAGTTTAGGCTAGCTATATCCCTTAACTACCATGTACAACAGACTGGATGGATTGCTCATTCTAAAAATAATGAAAGCAACAATAAGCATCCAACCCTGCATATTATAGAAAATGTCATTTCCTTGCAGACATCAGTGTGCCAAGTTGCACTAATACTCACTATATCAAGATTTTCCCTCAATTGGGTTTGTCAGTGTGACCAGCATAGCACATAATATGGCTAAACAGATTCAAAATCATTAATCACACAAACTCCTTTTGTTTCCATATTTATGCCACTATGCTCCCAAAAAGCAGATAATGTGCATTCGACTGTCCCTTGGACCAATTCTGTCTCAGCAAGCTGCTCTACAAAGCCAGAGACTTATACTGAATTAACCAGCAAAACTCTCTCTCTAGACAGAATGCAGAATGGGTATGTGATGTAAAGCATGGTAGTTGGCTGTACAAAACTGATTGTGACCTAAAACATATTTTACTAAGGATGTTCTGGCCCTGCCAATTGTTGTTTTGGTCGTTTTGGTGACCCCCGCTGGTTCTTTCTAAAAAATGTCTATGTGACAGGAAGTGAGAGCACCCAGGAAGTGAGTGCAGTAGAAGCATTGCTAGAACATGTGGTTTGTATCCAGGGAAAATCCTTTGCCATCCTCACTTGTTATCCCTTAAGAAGGCATTCCCTGTAAGTAAATTTGTTTGTTATCACCCATCTTTAGTTTGAGTACATCTAAATAAGTGTAATGTTAGTTGAGTTGTTATATTTGATAGCACTGTCGGGTTCTGTTGAGCGCATGTATATTGCCTTATGCCTTAACAGTATTTTATAGTAGTTTCTACAGAATAACAGTTAGTTTCTAAATACTTACCTGGCATTTATGTATGTGAATATAATTTATGTACACAATACTTATCAGTGTATGTATCTGTATTTTCAGTTTCACACCGTTCATATGATAAAACACTCTCAACATCGCATCGTGGTCCCGAGAGTCATTGTATGGAGGTGTTTAACTTGCTGGATAAATGAATGGGAGATTCATTGAGGCCAGTACAGTGAAAAGGGAGACCTACAAGCAAGATTCCCCAGAGGTTCGGGCTGCATTGTCATGCATGGTGTCCAGGCCAATACGATAACCACAGTGAGTTACGCAAGGATTGATACAGGTGCAACACGTCCATTACAGCTTTAAGTGTAAACATGGAACATGCAGAGTTGGAAGTCAGATCTGTCGCCTCCCGCTCGACTAAGTCTTCTGGTTCAGCTAAGTCTTCCACTGTTTCAAGCGTCAGTATAGCAGCAGCAAAAGCACGCGCTAAGGCTGAAGCCGCCCAAGCGAGAGCTGCATTCTCAAAGAAGGAGATTGAAATAAAAATAGAAAAGGCCCGCCTAGAAGCCACATTAGATGCCTTGCAGAGAGAGAGAGAGGCAGAGGCTGCTCTGGCTGAGGCAGCCGTGATGGAGGCTGCAGCTGCTAACTTAGAGGCAGCAGAGGTTGAACACAGGGCACAATCACTGCCCATACAAAGCCCGCAACAACGTACTGAAGAGTATGTGAATGAGCATAGTCACATCAACAGCAGGCAGTCACCTAGGGTCAGATATTGTAACACTGGCTGCATGCCACACCCCGAAACCCCCAACTTACCAGCAGTTGAAGAGTTGGACGATAATCCCCCAGCACCAGGGGGCCAACTACCATCTAGCCATCCTGCAGATACTACCGTTTTTACAAACAAGGATCTTGCAGAGCATCAAAGCCATCGTACCCCCTTAAACAGTCAGTCGCGTCGTGCTATGAACCCACCTGTTTCCACACCCTACTTTGGTCACCATAACCGTTACCTGACCGCTGCTAGCCATCACTCCAGCGATCCAGCCTCATCTGAGTTTGCAAGATATTTGGCACGAAGCCAGCTCGTGTCAACAGGGCTTACTAGGTTCGATGACCGGCCTGAGAATTATTTATCCTGGAAATCATCATTTCTTAATGTGATTGGGAGTTTAGGTCTTACTGCAGGAGAAGAGACAGACCTGTTAATCAAATGGCTAGGAACAGACTCTGCAGAACATGCACGTCGCATTAGATCAGTAAATGTGAGAAATCCATCGGTAGGGTTAGACCTCATCTGGGAGAGGTTGGAGGAAATTTATGGGTCACCAGAAGCCATAGAAAGTGCTCTGTTCACAAAACTGGAGAACTTCCCTAAAATAATGCCCAAAGAACGCCAAAAGCTTAGAGAATTAAGTGACTTATTAACTGAGATTGAGGCCGCAAAACGAGAAGGATACCTACCAGGGCTTTCGTACCTTGACACTGCGAGGGGTGTCAACCCACTAGTTGAGAAGCTTCCATATGGGCTTCAGGAAAAATGGATGATGCAGGGCTCCCGCTATAAGCAGGAACATAGGGTTGCCTTTCCACCATTCTCTTTCTTTTCGGAGTTTGTGCGTAGTGAAGCCAAGGCACGCAATGACCCCAGCTTTAATCTCCCTTCATTCTCCGCTGCTCCAAACAAGAGAGACAGGTTCTCTGAGAGTCACAGCAATGCCCGCAAACCAGTTTCTGTACATAAAACGGACATCTGCCCCTCTTCCAGTTCTCCTATCAACGCAGATGACCCAGATAAACAATGCCCAGTGCATCGCAAACCACACTCACTAATGAAGTGCAGAGGCTTCAGAGAAATGCCCCTTGATGAGCGGAAAAGAATATTGAAGGCACACAACATCTGTTTTAAATGCTGTGCATCAAACAAACACATAGCTAGGTGCTGTGAAGCAACTGTCAAATGTTCTGAATGCAACAGTGACAGGCATCCAACCGCCCTCCACCCAGGCCCAGCTCCACGGATTACCAAGTTTTCTCCTCCCCTTACACAGCATGGCGGGGAGAAGGAAGAAGCATCAGATGCTGCTGTTACATCTAAATGCACTGAGGTCTGTGGGGAAGGCTTTAGTGGGAAATCGTGCTCGAAAATATGCCTTGTGAAAGTTTACCCAGCTGGCAACCGCAGCAAAGTCAGAAGGATGTACGCCATGTTAGATGACCAAAGCAATAGGTCACTAGCACGGTCAGAGTTTTTTAACATATTTGACATAAATGGTCCCACAGACCTATACACATTGAAAACCTGCTCTGGAGTAGCTAAAGCAGCTGGTAGACGAGCGATTGGCTACATCGTAGAGTCTGCAGATGGTGAAGTGAGTCTTCCTCTACCCACACTTTTGGAGTGCAATACAATCCCTGACAATAGAGACGAAATTCCTACTCCAGCAGCTGCACGTGGCCACCGCCACCTCAAAGCCATAGCTCATGAGATACCACCTCTAGACACAGATGCTGAAATACTGCTGTTGTTGGGGAGAGACATATTAAGGGTGCACAAAGTCCGCAGACAAATCAACGGGCCCCATGATGCGGCATACGCCCAAAAACTGGACCTGGGCTGGGTAATAATTGGTGACGTGTGCCTGGGCAGCACACACAGGCCCACAGAGGTCACTAGTATGAAGACATACGTCCTTGAGAATGGCAGACCGAGTCACTTTCCTCCATGTGAGAACCAACTGACTGTCAAAGAGAAGTTTAGCTTCTTTAAGCAGCACCAGCCTTTAAGCCACACCTTCAATGAAAACCACTCAACTGGTGTTAACAATGATAATTTCGGCCAGTCAGTTTTCTGCCAAACTAAGAATGACAACAAATTGGCACCTTCAATGGAAGACCTTTTATTTCTCAGGACTATGGAGAATGAATTCTTCCAAGATTCCACAAATAGCTGGGTAGCTCCACTACCCTTTCGAAAGCCACGGAAGCATCTGCCCAATAACAGAGAATATGCAATGAGTCGCTTTAAGTCTTTACACCGCACTCTTGAAAAACGTCCAGAGATGAAAGCTCATTTTATGGAATTTATGCAGAAGATACTGGACAGCGGCCATGCAGAGCTTGCACCTCCAATACAGGAAGGCAAGGAGTGCTGGTATTTGCCCTTTTTTGGGGTGTATCATCCACAAAAGCCCAACCAAATACGTGTGGTTTTTGATTCCAGTGCTCAATTTGAGGGGGTTTCCCTCAATGACGTGCTGCTCTCTGGGCCAGACATGAACAACAGCCTGTTGGGCGTCCTTATAAGATTCAGGAAGAACCCTGTTGCCATCATAGCTGACATCCAACAGATGTTTCACTGCTTTCTGGTGCGGGAAGACTGCAGGGATGTTCTACGTTTCCTTTGGCATCGTAACAATGACCTGAGCAAAGGGGTCACTGACTACAGAATGAGGGTGCACGTTTTTGGGAACAGCCCCTCACCAGCAGTGGCCATCTATGGGTTAAGGAGAGCCGCACAAGAGGGAGAAAAGGAGTATGGCAGTGATGTGCGCCACTTCATTGAAAGGGATTTCTACATGGATGATGCCCTAAAGTCTGTCTCTACCGTGGAGGAAGCAGTTGACCTTCTCAGGAGAACGCAGAAAATGTTGGCAGCCTCAAATCTCAAGCTCCACAAAGTGGCCTCCAACAAAGTAGAGGTGATGGATGCATTTCCAGTAGAGGAGCGAGCCAAGGATCTCCAAAATCTTGACCTGTTTGTCGACAACCTACCTGATCAGCGAAGCCTTGGGGTAAGATGGAGTATCATGTCAGACCTCTTTACATTTCATGTCCCTGAAATTGAAAGACCCTACACACGAAGGGGAGTGCTCTCAATGGTCAACAGTCTTTTTGACCCACTGGGGTTCTTAGCACCAGTAACCCTTCAGGGGCGATTATTGCTCAGAGAACTCTCCACACATGCCAGTGACTGGGACTCCACCCTCCCTGAGAATATGTGGGAAAAGTGGAGAGAATGGCAAAATTCACTGCAATATCTCAAAGATATCCATGTTCCCCGTACATATACAACCATTCCCCCCTCAAAGGCCCTGCACACGGAGCTAAGTGTCTTTTCAGACGCTTCTGTTAAGGCCATTTCTGCTGTTGCTTACCTCAGAGTCACTGGTCATGATGGGCAAACAGAAGCAGGCTTCGTCCTTGGCAAGGCAAGACTTGCCCCTCAGCCTGAACTCACAGTCCCCAGACTGGAGCTGTGCGCGGCAGTGATGGCTGTGGAGATTGCGGAAGTCATTACAGAGGAGATAGACCTCAGACTTGACTCAGTCAGTTTCTATACAGACAGCAAAGTGGTTTTGGGTTATATTCATAACCAGTCAAGACGCTTTTATGTCTATGTAAATAATCGAGTGCAACGCATTAGGCAGTCTACTACACCTGAACAATGGCATTATGTGTCAACAGAAGAGAACCCTGCTGACTACGGCTCACGCCCCATCTGTGCTTCCAAGCTCAGCAGCACCACATGGATTACAGGACCTCCCTTCCTCCATTACCCACAAAAGCAGACACCAGAAGAACAAAACAGATTCGAACTTGTTGACTCAGAAAATGACATGGAAATCCGCCCTGAGGTGAAATCTTTGTCCACTCGCATCTCTGAGAATCACTTGGGTTCAAAACGGTGGGAACGCTTTTCCAAATGGAAATCTGTAGTCAAAGCTGTGGCTCATCTCCGCCACATTGCTCACTGCTTTGCTCATCCAACAGAGGCTGGAGACTGTGTTGGATGGCACATTTGTAAGAAAGGCTTCTCAGATGACTCACTAGAAAAGGCAGAGAAATTAATCATCAGCAATGTACAGCATGAAGTATATTCAGAGGAATTCAGGTACATCAGGGAAAAACATGATCTTCCCTCTCGGAGTCCACTCATGAAGCTGAACCCCACCATTGATAGCAGCGGCCTGCTCCGAGTTGGTGGACGCATCAGTCATTCAGGCCTTGAGCTGAACGAAACAAATCCTGTCATTATCCCTGGCAGTCACAATGTTGCAACTCTGCTTGTAAGGCATCACCATGAGAAAGTCCAGCATCAGGGAAGGCACTTTACAGAGGGTGCAGTCAGAGCAGGTGGCCTGTGGCTAGTCGGAGCTAAACGGTGCATAAATAAAATACTCAATAGATGTATTACTTGCAGAAAACTCAGAGGCAAGGTACAGGAGCAGCAGATGTGTGACCTGCCAGCAGAGCGGCTCCAAATGGATCCTCCCTTCTCATATGTTGGTATGGACATGTTCGGTCCATGGGAAGTGTCCACAAGGCGCACGAGAGGAGGGCAGGCAAACAGTAAAAGGTGGGCGGCACTGTTTACTTGCTTATGTACGAGGGCAGTCCATATTGAAGTTGTGGAAGAGATGAGCTCCTCCAGCTTCATTAACGCACTAAGGCGTTTTTTCGCACTGCGAGGCTCGGCCAAACAACTACACTCAGACTGCGGCACCAATTTCATTGGTGCAAGCAGGGAGATGGGGATGGATACCCCAGAGCAGAAAAATGTACAGGAGTACTTGCAAGACCAAAGATGCACATGGGTCTTCAACCCACCCCATTCATCCCACATGGGCGGAGTGTGGGAGCGCATGATTGGGGTGGTGAGGCGCATATTGGATTGTATGCTGTTGCAGGCTGGTCGAGCACAGCTTACACACGAAGTCCTGACAACATTCATGGCAGAGATCACAGCCATAATTAACGCGCGTCCCCTGGTGCCTGTCTCATCTGACCCTGAGCATCCTCATATCCTAACACCCTCTATGTTGTTGACCCAAAAAACAGGTGCACCTCTTCCCCCTCATAGTAACTTCAGCCTAAGGGAGATACTGAAACATCAGTGGAAGCGTGTTCAATGTCTGGCTGACGAATTCTGGAACAGGTGGCGAAAGGAATACCTCAGCACTCTGCAATCGCGTCAGAAGTGGCAACATAAAAGCCCCAACATCAAAGAGGGTGATGTTGTCCTTCTTAAAGAGAAGCAAGTCAGGAGGAATGAGTGGCCTATCGGGGTCATAGTGAAAGCTGTCCCCAGCAAAGATGGACTGATAAGGAAAGCTGAGGTAAAGGTTGTTCAACAAGGGGCAGCAAAGATCTACTACCGGCCCATCTCAGAACTGGTTTTCCTTCTGTCCCCTGACTAAACTGTGTAGTTCACATGTAGTAGTGGTATCTTAGTGATACCAGGCGGGGAGTGTTCTGGCCCTGCCAATTGTTGTTTTGGTCGTTTTGGTGACCCCCGCTGGTTCTTTCTAAAAAATGTCTATGTGACAGGAAGTGAGAGCACCCAGGAAGTGAGTGCAGTAGAAGCATTGCTAGAACATGTGGTTTGTATCCAGGGAAAATCCTTTGCCATCCTCACTTGTTATCCCTTAAGAAGGCATTCCCTGTAAGTAAATTTGTTTGTTATCACCCATCTTTAGTTTGAGTACATCTAAATAAGTGTAATGTTAGTTGAGTTGTTATATTTGATAGCACTGTCGGGTTCTGTTGAGCGCATGTATATTGCCTTATGCCTTAACAGTATTTTATAGTAGTTTCTACAGAATAACAGTTAGTTTCTAAATACTTACCTGGCATTTATGTATGTGAATATAATTTATGTACACAATACTTATCAGTGTATGTATCTGTATTTTCAGTTTCACACCGTTCATATGATAAAACACTCTCAACATCGCATCGTGGTCCCGAGAGTCATTGTATGGAGGTGTTTAACTTGCTGGATAAATGAATGGGAGATTCATTGAGGCCAGTACAAAGGACAATGCAATTATGGATTTCTGTATTAACACCTCAAGCTCTATTAATCCAAAGCCATTCTGAACAGATTCTTACAAATGGAATGAACTACATTAGGCTGAAGTAGCTGTATATAAATATAAAACACATTAAGTGAATTGTGCTCACAGGGATGCTTTGCAGACTGTGCAGGATGCTTAAACAGCCTGTTAACAAGGTTAACTAGCAAGTTCAAAATGAAAAAGCTCACGTTTTATGCAAAATGGCTGAGAGGTATGTGGATTACCTTGCTAAACACCTTTTTGACTTCATATACTTCACATCTGTGTCCTACAGCTTCACTCACCTTGTCCAGGAGACTTACTGACCTCACCTTTGAATTATTACTCAGACAGCTGGATATTAACAGAATCAGTTCGTGATACGGATTCACAGCATTCATAAGCATTCACAGCAGTGACACACTCAGGATTTGAACCTGTACCTTTCTGGTTACAAACACAAGCATTCCAATACACGTTGCTGTACTGCCACATTATATCCACATACAGTAGATACACAGAGACAGTACTGCACTGCCACATTAGTAATATAGTAGATACAGACAGTGGTACTTACTGAACACAGTCAGCTTGTATATGGACAGTTGGCCTTTATCCTTACTCTGTACTCTGTACTCTCCAGAATCCTCCTTCTTCAGGTCGGTGATGGAGAATCCAGTGCTGCTGTCCCACTGCACTCTGCCTGTGAACCTTTTATCAAGGATATCTTTGATGCTACCGTTGCTTACGGCTACAATGTTGGAGCCTTCAAACATCAGAATGACATTTGGCAGTGTATTTGGGATATGAATGCTCTCCCCAACAATGCCAGTCAGCTCCTCTGAATGACTGGAGGACACAAACACCCCTGGAAAAACACAGAAATAAACCATGTTCAGATGTATAATAATTACATACTCACACATACATATAAATATACATTAGACCATAGGCCCCTTCACATGTATCCATTTTTAACAACTCACTGCCAACAGAACCAAACAAATCCAGCCTCAACTACCCGCCATTCCACACGCCAGCCAGGCTGGCTTTACCACAGGCCTGACACAGGTAACAGGCCACACCTGCACTGATCAGCAGTCAGCCAGGCTGGCTTTACCACAGGCCTGACACAAGCAACAAGCCACACCTGCACTGATCAGCAATCAGCCTCATGTGCACTGGTGCCTGTCTGTGACACTGCTGCTCCCGCAGGTCCTAAAGCCTCCCAGACTGTGGGAAACAGCAGCCCAGAGAAAGTACAGAAACAGCCCTCTGTGCTTCTGCTCCCTTCGTTAGCCATGCTTGTCATGTTGATCCTCATCAGCTTTACGCTGCATGGGAAGATTGATGCCCAGCATGTGTCTTCACATGTTTAAACTGATCATAGACCCAGCTCTCAAAATATGCATATGTGACAGACTCTGTAAAGGGTAGCTAAATACCTTTCAAACAAAAACTAGTTGTCGAATCAAGCCGAATCTTCCTACAGCAGAATATTTTCCATTGCACTGTCATAGGCATCCTGTGATTAGACAAGAGACTGCATGGATATGGCCAACATGAGATTTCACACCTGTAAAATGACATCTTGCCATTGGCCAAGCCAACAGGGAAAACTGGGAACCGGAAGAAAGGGCGTGGATTTGGGCATCTAATGGTTCTTTGACTAACAGTAGGCCGTAATAATTAATGTGTCTTGAAAAAGCCAACTTACTGTTCTTAGTATTTTTTTCTTCCCAATCCAATTTTATACAATGTGATGTAACTCTAACAGCTTTTACGGTAAACCTAGGACCCTGGACAATACCTTGCTATGGGTGTGTGTTGTGCTCTTTGTGCCAACATGTTCAAGCCTTTAAATAGAAAATTTTCCCCACTGAATAACATGGATAGAACATTCAGAATATGAACACTTTCACACGCAGCCATTAGACCATTTATCTTGGTTGATACATGACAATACAGACAAGAAGAATCATTTCAGGTCTGGCAAAACAATTTCTCCTCGAAGATGACATAGTATAGGGGTGTGCCGGTGGGAAGAGAGAAATGAGTGGCTTAGGATGAATTAACCCCTTAAACATACTGAGAAATGCCTTTAAGGCTATAACCATGTGCGCCGATGGTGCTGCATTTCAGGTAAAATGCAGGTAAAATAAGGTAAAATCATTTCAGGCAAAGCAAAGTACAGTTTCCATCAGATAGGTGCTCTCCAGTGGGAGTTGATAAATAGCCTAGCTGCCCCGATACGGCACCACTTTAAGGCATTGAAATTTCTTGCTTAACACAACGCCATAATTCTACAGTTGGCACCTGATCTCCACGAACACATCCACAAGAGCGTGTATGTCTTATATTAACACATAGCCTCTCGTTTCAAAGCGTTTCTGTGAATTAAATTGCTAAAAAAATGATAATTTGTGTTGCATGTTTTGCAAAAGCCAGTTTCGATTGGTCTATGGAGGAAAAATAAAGCATTTGAAGAAGCTGCGATTAAGAAGTCAACTAAATAAGACGCTGTGAGTAAGAAACGAACTGCAGCACATCTACGAAACGGCTTCCAGGCTTGGTCATTTAAGTCACTTTTTTAAGTCACATACGTAGGACAAAAAAGAAGGTGATGCTACAGGACACTCGCATTCCTTCAATTGCGTGTACTGTACTTCCGGCTTCTACCGGCATCGCTCCGTAACCCTGAGATAGCTACAGCATCTTACCGTAGTAACCTTTTTTCGCATGTTTAGGTTTGCAGTGAACTACGAACAGATATACTGTATGTGCGTATTTTATCATACAAATGCAGACATTCGCTGTGTTTTCAAAGAAGGAAACATCTCGTCCATGACACAGAAGAAGTCTATTACGGCTAAAGTAGTTTCGATTTCATTTTTTTCATATTAGCTAGCTACTCTCTAAAACAGCCTTGACCGATGTAAAATAAACAATCAACATTTTAAAATGAGAGGATGGGAACTTCGCTCGTACATACCTATACTGCAAACCAGACAAACTAAGAAAATAGTCTTCATATTAACCAGACAAACTAAGAAAACAGTCGTATTTGCCGTTGACTGTAATAACGGGGATGTGAGTCGACTTCCGCCCCTCCCACGACTGCGCACAGAGTTGGGTCGTCACGAGCGGGCCACGCTTACATTGCGGAAGCGACTATGAGCCGAAAGGCATATGTAATAGGCCTTTATATCAAGGCTGATGAAGGCAACCAGGCACACACCTGGGCTGATTATCAGTGAGCTGCAGGTGAGTGTACCTGTAGGAGAGGCCACTGTCCGTGGTGCTGAAGGTGTCCCAGGCTTCGGGAAACAGCAGGAAAATCAGAGAGTGAGCTGCTCCTGCACACCCCCATCCCAGCATCACATAGGGACAAAACCATGGCTGTGCGGTTGCCTCAGCGATGCGCTGTGTGTTCCACTTCAGAATTCGACTAATGATAACACAGAGGGAAAATTTAATTATCTATGCTATAAACCAAAGTGTGTCTTCTTAGGTGGGAAGAATAAGAAGAATAAGAATACTAATGGTAATCCTGAGATAACAAGTCTTTGCATTTTTCAAAATCAGATTGCTGACCAAATATTCAGGTTATAAGAGTTATATTAATGAGAATGACTATGGAAGATGAAGTACTGGCATTAAACTAAGTGCATGTGAATGGTAACGGAGCTGGCTGCAGGGTAAAAGCTGGGGTGCTATACCACCATGTGAATATTCTCTGTGTCTTACTGTTTATCTACTGTAACTTCCTCCTTTTTGAGTTCTAAGCATGTTCAGTATTTTTTAATTCAAAGACTGTAACTGACGCATTGAGGTTTCTATCTGTGGTTCACAAACTCTGTTCATACACTTCATCTGCTAGCTCCTGCACCCCTCCTCTCACAGCAACTACATCTCACAATGAAAAGGAAAGAAACAGTTCTAGTTTTATATAACTACATGCCCATCAATGTATTCACATGTACAAAACATATATTCTCCATGAGACATAATACAGCATTTAAAAGTTTTGATATAAACAATCAAAATGACAAGTAACAGTTAAGAAACTGGGTCACATTTTGATATCCAGTCATCTACCACAACTTAATCACAGGTGCTCTCTGCTGACCTTAATATGATGCATAATGTCTGAAAGAACACATTACCCTCACATGGTGTGATGAAAAATCTCTGTGCCAAGTCATATGAAGATAACAGAGAAATCATTTGGTAGCAAGGGTTTGGAACAGTGGTTTCATTTGTGTTAAGTAAAGTGGCCCAAACTGTTCTGTGTAACTTTACTTAATTTTCTCATATATTAGTGAATCCCCTGCGTGTCCTTTTACTGGCACCGAGGAGATGAAGCACTTTAGCTGCTTCCGTAAGTCATGTTTTTCAGACCTGGTGCCAGTCTTGCTGCTCTTCCCTCTGCTGTATCTAGGGTTTCTACATCTTTTTTTAGCCCAGTGACCACAACCAAACACAGTCTTCTAAATGCTTTTACCACAAACTTTCCACTTGTTTTCTACACTTACAGACCTGTTCGCCTTTGCAACAGCTCAATTATCTTGTTCTGACAGAGCTGGGTCTACTCTAACATCTAAGCTGTACTCAAAATTCCCACATTGTCTTTGCACCACTGTAAACATTTCATATCTGACATTTTTATTGCTGATATGCTGTACTTATGGTGATGTTAAATTTACAATATATTCACAAATTGTACACATAGACACACATATGCACTTCCACTGACTTATTCTCTCTCTTGCTCACACACACACACACACACACACACACACACACACACATGCACACTTCATATCCAAATGTATATATGAGCATGGTGTGTACATGCATGAGCATGTGTATTTGTGTATGTATCTTTGTGCATTATATGCATATGCATGTGTGAATAGGGCAGCTTGGGTGTATATATGTGGGTTTCTGTGTCTATATGTCATTGTATGTGTGTGCAAGTTTGTGTATATGCATATGTGTGTGTGTGTGTGTGTGTGAGTGAGAGTGTATTTGTGTAGTTCTGCTTGTGGATTTGAGGTATGCTGTATGCAGTCATGTAAAACCAGGTGGGTTCAGTCCACTTCAAGCTGCTGCACTCTGCAGAAATAAAGATGAACTCATATATTTGCTTTGGTACCACTGAGTCTTGTTACCCACTGAGGGTCACACTGTCCATATGGAGTTCAAAAGGAAGCATATGGAAATGTAATGGGCAATATCAGAGACATGGGCCACAGAGAAGCTGTTCAGGAGTACATTAGCTGAATGTCACAGGTGTGCTGATGCATGCATGAGCACTGTCTCTCACCTCTTTCTCGCAGACCTGTGGTTGATTTTTCAGCACTTGGTCTCTAAAGAGCCACATGTTTGCCTCTGTTCTGTGGTGGTGAGGACCTCACGCCACCCACATCTCACAGGTGTTTGTCTGAACCGGTTTAAACTTGCCCAGATTTTCTCTGCTGCTCTCGGTCCTCAGTTGTACCCCGACAAGTAAGCAGTAATGACCATTGTATTGTATTTTTTGCTCACAGTACATGTTATCTTTCTTTATCCCCCTACTATCCCTAATGAATTTTATATTAGGCTCACAACATCCTCTACACTTTCAAGCATGCAATTCTGGAATACCAGTGATTTCAGCCATTTTCCACACTTCCAGTTGTACAGTGCACTGCAGAAGAGAAAACCCCAACATTTCCCCTCAGATGCTGCACTTGTATTAAATATCCTGTGCTAAACACTGGTGTGTAGATCCATTACCTGACAACACCTTCACAAAATAATATAATAATGTAATGGGGGTGTGTTACTGAGAGGCAATGAATGTTTGGTTGGCCAATTCCATTGCTTGTCAAATGGAATGGCAAATGTTCCCAAGTGGCTCAGTCAGCAAGGTGCTCATTGGGCCTACAGCTCAGGATGCATCACAGCCATGTCATCAGCTGGTGGAGCAAACCGGCTTCATTCTGCCGGGGAAAGGGGAGGGTAGGTCAGCCAGGGGCTGCTTGTCTCACTGCTCTCAGGCTTCCTACAATTCAGCGGGTGCCTGCCACTTGCCCAGATGACCTTAGTGGAGTATCCTATATATATAATAGTAGTAATATAATAGCAGTAATATATATATAAATATATAAAAGTAGTCTATATAAGCCTATCCTTCAATTGGTTTCCACTTCACTGTGGTGCACTGTGGTGCTTTTAGTGTGAAAAATGGCCTTTGGCTTCATGTAAGTATATCAGAGGACTGCATTTGTCTCACTTCACTTGGTTGGTGTGGTTAGATAAGCCTAATGTACAGTTGTCAATTCTGAAGGAGTTGCATGAAGGGAAAAAAGCATACTTTTTTCATAAAAATAAAAAGCCAAATGAAGCATCATGTTTTTGTGTCACCAGTGTTTAATTATGCACAGCCATATTTCCAATCATTAAAAAGTATACAAGGTGAAATGACTTGAAAACAAATAGCAAATATCCAGGATTACCCATGTTTCAAAACATGATTTAGAGGAGGTTCAGTGTAATTGCTTGACCGCAGTCATTTCTGCACTGAGTAGCAGACATGAGGTGAAGGCCAGAACTTTCCACTGTGGAAGTGAATGATTTGGGAAAATTCACCAAATGGATTGCAAGGTGTGCTGTCAATTGTGTGTGTGTTTGTTGGCATGAGTATTAGGGGGGGGTGTTCATGCCTGTGTGTGTGTGTGTGTGTGTGTGTGTGCATAAATAATATGTTTCCCCTCATTAATCATTTACCACACTGCTCCATGAGTGAGTTTTGTCGTTTGGTGAAGCATCTGTGAAAAACTTCTTGAATAGAGACCTTACTATAGTTTATTGCCAAAGCACATTCAAGCCCCAGTGTAAATGCATCTCAGAAATGACTCAAATTCCTGACGTCCTGTGTGAGGCTCTACATGCTCTACAGAAAGTCATTATTATACAGAAGGCACAGGAAGAGAGTGAAGACACATCGCTGTAGATGCCATTAACTGGCGGACTGAGGTCTGTTGCTTAAAAGGTCATGGACACAATAGATTAAAACATGGGGATATTAGGATTTTATACTTTTTAAATGTTAACCTGGTCTAAAACTGGACCTAAAGTCTCAAAATAATAGGCAAGCTGAAGAACAGCCAGAGACCATATGACCGTTGAAAAGAGCTCCTGGAAAACCTTTCACAAGATTTAAATGACTTCCCAAATATTCTATTCATATACAGGGCCACTGTATTTCCATGAAACATAAGAAAAATGATACCACTCTCTCCATTGCAGTCATTCTTTTATCCTCTGACCTCAGAGTAGACACAGCTTTCTTCACCCTACAGAGAGAGAGACAGGGTCACAGAGAGACGGGGCCACAGAGATTCTGCTGTTCAGAGAGACGGGGTCACAGAGACGCTGCTGTTCAGAGAGACGGGGTCACAGAGACTCTGCTGTTCAGAGAGACGGGGTCACAGAGACTCTGCTGTTCAGAGAGACGGGGTCACAGAGACTCTGCTGTTCAGAGAGACGGGGTCACAGAGACGCTGCTGTTCAAAGAGACGGGGTCACAGAGAGACGGGGTCAGAGAGACACTGCTGTTCAGAGAGACGGGGTCAGAGAGACTCTGCTGTTCAGCTGTAATGCTGCAGCCCGCTGTCGCTGGAGTTTTAACTCCTGTGTTCCACAAAGACAGTAACTAACCTGAGAAACGCTGCAAGCCGTAGCCCTTTGCTCCTGGGCGTGTCTGTGGTTAACATTGGCGTATACGTCAGCAGAGTCACCTGAAACAGCACATGGGGAGATGTTGCATGGGGAGTATTAGGGCTCAGTGCTGCACAGTCAGCCTGTGAGTATGATGATGTTATCCTCTGAATGAATGGGAGGGGTCTCTCAGCCCCTGGAGAGCTGGGTCTTTAGACAGAACAGACTGTCAAACACCTCCTACTTAAGTGTGTGTTTCACGCTAGTTTAAAATGAAAAACAATTAAACTGCCAATTTTGGTAAATATGTTTATGATTCATTTGGGACATGTATTACACTTGCCACAAGGAAATTATAGCATGTACTCTACTCAGTATACAACAGTCAAGTGATTATGTCAAAATGATATGAAACTTCGGAGACTAGTTGTGGGATTTTTTTTTAATCCAAGTAACCTTTCATGAAAAGGTGGGCAAGTGAATTCAATCGTAACATTGCTGGATGCCTGAACTATTCATATATACATTTTACAATTAACAGTGTTTAAAAAATTAAATAGATGGCATGTCATTCTTACCAATTTGATTTACCTGGCCATTCTGGAGAAAAGACAGACAAGAGCAGGTATTAGTAAAAGGCCTCAGGTTTTAATCCAGCTTGCTAGCTATGTAATAACTTTGGGAAACATTAGCTTTCAATTGGAATTAAAAAAAGAGAGTGATTGTAAAAATGATTAATTATTGTTAAATTTATCAATATTGACTAGAAGAGTTGGAATGAAAATGTACTAGAAGAGTTGGAATGAAAATGGAGTTAGTGATGAACAGTGATACACACCGCTGAATAAATATCTAGCCAGCTAAAAAGAAAATATGCCTCCTTATCATGGATTTTTGTTATGTTGTGTTTTTTGGGGCAGCAGACTGTGAACACTCCCACACATAGTTACCTCAAGGTTCCAACATGTTGAAACACGAGCACACTTGGATCAAGCTTGTCAGTGAAAATAAATACTAGACTGCCCCAGCATTCTCAGGTGTTATGAAATATCTGCAGACATTTTGGCATTTGTGGGAGGGGCATTACAGATCATTACAAGTAGCATGTTGGACATGAGTGTTTAACCTGCTGTTCAGTGATTCAGCTGGACTTACCTGCCGCTGTGTCCTCTTGCCTCCATAGTTAATATCAGCGTACGTGATATCAGTGGGGGGAACTGCAATATAAATACACCAATACATATCCGCCAGTCATTGACCCTAATGATCTCAGACACATGTATGAATTATTGAGTGCTTAGCATAAACCGTTATCAAGAGAAGCTTGTATTGGTTGAATAGGTTAAATAGGACAAATAGGATATTCCCCATTTAACTCCATTTGTTCTGCTGGACATTCACTGAAGGAGAGGGTACAACGGATGTGTACAAGCCTAAGCTACACTTCCACATAGCTTCCCTACAAGATATATGTGCACAAATATACACAAGATGAGAAATATACACACACCCACATACAAACACATACTTTCAGAGTAACTGCTCTACACAATAAACAGTGCATTGAAAGTATCTTTTGTAAATATTTATAAATCAGATGTTTGCCTCTTATAGCATCACTCAGCGACACAGTTACAGGGCTCAGACTGCAGTTACTCTGGCCTGTCTATGATGGCAGAAATGACACTTCCCCTACCTCCACTTCCTGTTGTCTTCTTTCTCTTCAGATAGATGACAGTCCCCAGTACAGGTATGATGACTGAGACTCCAGCTCCAATGCCAGCTATCAGAGGGATGCTGGATGCTGGATGTGTATCTGGGAGACAGAGCAGAGGGGTCAGCAGCAGTGTGGTCCAGAGCTTAATAAGCTGGGAGTTTGGTGTTCTTTAAAAAGGTTTAGGGCTGTACTGGGAATTGTCTGCTGTTGACTGGTGTATATACCATGCAGACATGTGGCATCATTAGCATAATTACTTGTGCCATGTCCTCTTCCTAGGAAACTTATATGAGATGTTCATTTGTGATACATTTGGTTTTGTGTCAGTGAAGTTCTTCATGTATTTGATCAATGTCCTTGGAGTATAAGCAGACAGCAGCATTGTTACCAAAATGTCTCCACTGGTTCTGACCTCTCAGCCACTGAATATTCAGCTGAAACATCATTGGCTCTTATTTTATGTGTCAATCCAAATGAATTTTACTGTCAGTAAAATTTTCACAAACTACTCATGTAGCTACATGACACAGAACAAATGGCTTTTATAAATGTCTACACCTGTAAAAAGGATAGTGTGTATCAGATGATGACTGCTTTTGCTCTGAGAATAGTTGCACAAAAATAACATTTGCTCTTTCATGCCCACATACAATTGTGTCTCTCTCTCTCTCTCTCTCTCTGGCTCTCCATCACCCTCACTGTAACTATCCACTCACTCACAGATCCTCCCTTCCTATCCTGCTCCTTACCATCCTCCCTACAGAGCTCTGAGATGTTTAAGATGCTTCTCTCCTCACTGACTGGATTTGCAGCCACACAGCTGTAGGTGGAGTTGTACTCTTCTATCTCCAGAGGGAGAGACAGGTTGGTGTTGAGATCAGGGCTGCTGGTGTGGGACAGTGTCTCCCCCTCTCTCTGCCAGGACAGGGTGACCTCTCTCCCATTCTCCACAGAGCACAGCACACTGCAGGTGGGTTTCATCTTGTTCCTGCTGGACACTTGAGGTGTGGACACTGGATCTGTGCAGAGACACAAAAGTAAGGAGTTCCTTCAGCACTGGTCAGTACACATATACATATCCCACCTATTTCGCACCTTATTTACACTGTATTTACATCTTATTTATACTTCAGTACATTACAGTATGGCTGTCCATTGTATCCAATGATGATCATCTCCTTCATTACTTGTGAATTTTTGAATGACTGCAGAGTCCAGTTCTGGACACACAGCTTTTGCTGCATGTATAACCTTAGATGGTTTGTTCAGAAGCCGTGCTGCCAGCCTCATGCCTCTTTTATATATTTCTGATGTACTGAGGATACTGGAGGACTGTCTGGAGTCATGACCCTAACCTCAAAAACTCCTTATTTGGTGACTGTATGTAGTACAGGCTCCACTCCCATAGAACAGGGTGGATATGAGGAATGCCGGATAGACTTAAACTTTAGTGCACAGGCTGTGACAACTGTTTTACAAAACCCATCTGCACAGGTGACCAAAAGTAGCAGGGTAGAGTACCCAAGTTCATTTCAAATACTTAGGTATGTGAAGGTGCAAACAGAGGATAATTCCTGGTCTCCTATTCTGAAGGCTGTTGGATGGGCCAGTGGTCCAAACTGCCATTGACAGATGACTTCATTTTTGTGAGTGTTGATCATCAGGCCCATTCTTCTGCTGTAAGGGTGGTTTGCAGGGACTCTGAGGCTGCTGAGCGCTCTGTCCTGGCCAGTGTGGAGGGTCTGGCGATCAATGTAGGATAAAGAGGAGCCATTCCCTGTGCTGCTTGCAAGGCTAACATCAGTGCTCTGAAGCAAATGAAAGCCACCACCACTATTCAGTGGAGGGACAGCAGGATGGGTGAGATGGGGGAAATTTGAGGACATTATGGAGCAGCAGAGCTGCAGGGGTTTGATCAGCCATGCAGGGAGGGCAGTGAGGAGGGACCTGTAGTCCAGCTGAGAGAGAACCAGGGCTGCCCCAGGAGCTGGGTGGAGTAGGTGGGGAGGAAAGGGTGGTCCTGACAGTCCTTATGGTTCTGCATTTGAAGCTGATGCATTAGAGTGCTCTGTATCTCTGGGAATCGCTGCTGCTACTAGATCCTCTGCTGATTTGCCTGGAGCTGCAAAAACATTCAACTGCAGAGTGCTACCATATGGAGAGGCTGTGTACTGGTGAAAGACGACTTACACACACAAGCTGCTTCCCTGCTCACCACAAGGGCACCAGCAGCAATAAGCTGCAAACCCGAGGAGTGCAGGCAACAGCTTTCCTTTAGCTGCTACATTACTGCACTAGATACATCACATGCACCCTGCAGGAAACCACCACTGCCACCCTCAGTGAATGAGTCAGTAATACTGTGTACACACACACACACACACACACACACACATGAACACACACACACACACACACACACTCACACTCACACTCACACTATGACAGTTTACAGTATCTCACCAAAGCAGAATTCTTCAGGTCTGACTGTCACTGTCTTGTTACTGGCTGGGTTTGCAGCCATACAGCTGTAGGTGGAGCTGTACTCTTCTATCTCCAGAGGGAGAGACAGGGGGGTGTTGAGATCAGGGCTGCTGGTGTGGGACAGTGTCTCCCCCTCTCTCTGCCAGGACAGGGTGACCTCTCTCCCGTTCTCCACAGAGCACAGCACACTGCAGGTGGGTTTCATCTTGTTCCTGCTGGACACTTGAGGTGTGGACACTGGAACTGTGCAGAGACACAAAAGTAAGGAGAGCCTTCAGCACTGGTCAGTACACACTGGCCCCTGACTCCACCCTGTGTGTGACAGAGTGTGTGACAGAGCAGGATGTCACTTCAGACTGATCTTGCATAAACATATCTCTCATATTTCACACCTCATTTACACTCCGCACACAGTGAATATCTCAGTAATATAGCTGACAGAATGTTGAATATAGTGGTGATACTCACTGTACACACTCAACTGGTATATAGTCTCCACTTTCTCCCCATCATGACTCTGTACTTTATACTCTCCAGAATCCTCCATCTTCAGGTCAGTGATGGAGAAGAATCCAGTGCTGCTGTCCCACTGTAGTCTGCCTTTGGGGCTTTTATTGGTGTTATAATGTTTGAGGAAATTGTCAATTTCAGCAATATTTTCTCTGTCTTTAATGAGGTACCCAAATGTTTTCACTGCAGCTGGGAAAGAGACTCTCTCTCCCACAATGCCTTTCAGCTTCCTCACCTCAGATGGAGCAGAGAACCCACACACACCTGGAGAGAGAGATGAATACAGAGAGGAGAGAGAGTACTCAAAAGTATAACAGCAGTGCCCCATGTGAGAATTAAACCTTATGGTTAGAAACTCAGTTCCACAACAACAACAAAGCCATGATTTTATATAATGCTCTTCAGGGTCCTTTACAATAAAATACAGCTTCACAGCCCAGATCAAAAAGAGGAATATGCATGTGAAATATATGTGTTTTCATTCCATATTGAAAGTATTCCAGTGAAGCTGAGTCTCTGATACGGCTTTGGGACTGAGTTTCACAGCTCAGGTGCAGCTAAAAGCTCCTCCCTCTCCTGATTTTAGAATGACTGAGAGGAAACACCAACAGCTCAGCACATGTTGAAGGCAGAGTATGACTGGGAGCATACACCGTATATTTGTTACACTGTACGCAAAAACTGTACGTTTTGATTGATGAGAAGTTCCTGGTTATAAATATGAGAATTGTGTTCTTTATGGCATCCATAGATATTTCTGGCATTATGTGGCCTTCAAAAGGCTAATGAAGGATGAATTAACACCGTAAGTGAGAAGTTAAGAAGAATTAATGCATGTATGAATTCCCTGGCTGCAGTTATAGTCATTTACTGCGCATCTTTGGATGGGTGGGGGTGTTCCTTAAGTCAGATAAAGAGTGTCTGCTTCAAGTGTTGATAAAACTACCATATGACCTTACAATTTCAAAAATATTTAAATGGAATCCAAAATTGCACTTCTTGGCAAATGAAATTCACTCAGTGCAAAGTTCTGCACGTGAACACTAGCAATGCAAGGCAGAATCTCTTTATTTTGTAGAAACAGACTTGGGTGTAATAGCTGATCCAAGCATACCCTGATCTAGACTGTATGCTGAAACACAGTTAAACAAAGAGTATGCTGGGATGTTTGTATATATATTAATCCACTGAATTATACAGGGTGCAGACAAAATAATTGAAGCAGCAAATTGTATTTGGCACTAACTAAATCACAATTAAAAAGGAGTCTACATTTAAATGCCAATGCTAATTGCCAATATGGTTCTGCTATAAAAGACTTTTTGAATAAACACTTTAATGTGTAAGTTATTACATCAACACAAATGATCTAAAATTTTGAAAGAGGTTAAATAGTTTTTTGCCCAGATTGCAGTCACGGAAATGGTAAAGTTATTTAATGTTTCAAGGGGGAGAGCTTTGACAATTACAATGGTGTACATCGAAAGAGGAGAGCTGCTTAAAAGCATAAAATGGCTACAAAAAATTCTGCAGAACTGAATCTACACCTCCATGACCCAACAAACAGTGTATGTTATGAGCTTCACAAAGATGATATTCCTGCTAGGGTTGCCACTTATCCACTTGTAATCAAGGTCAATGTGCAGCAAGGATGTGATGATGAATGAACAGATAAATGAACAGAAAACCTGAACTTCTTAGCAGTGGAAGAAATTAATACGGTCTGATGAGACTTCTTTGAGTCTTTTCCTACATCTGGCTGGGTTTATGGTTGCAGAAGGCAAAAGGAAGCCTACAACCCACACTGCCTGTTACCAGCTGTTAAACACGGTGAATCTGATATGGTATCAGCAGACATTTCATGGGAATCCTGGGTCTGATTATTACTCTGCATGGTATAATTACAGCCAGAGACCATGAGGCCATTTTAGGTGACCAGGTGCACCCTGTGGTGCAAACTCTGTTTCCTCAAGATGATTTGATACGGTTGGTGGAAATGTTTTGCACATTACAGTTTGTGAGCACAGTGTTTCAATGGAATACCAGGAAAAACTCTGATTAGGTTTTCAAGACCAATGCACTGTAATTAGGAATTAAATAAAACAACCTGCAATCTAACCTTTCAATTTACAAAATTACAAAAATATCTATTCTACTATGATTTATATATTTATTTAGAGTAATATCCCCACCAGCCTTACTCACATTAGAGCAGTTGGTACTTTACCTGCCTGTCTTCACCTTATAAATCACACAGACAGTATAATGGGGAAACCCTGATGCTGACAGAAATGCTGAATCAGCCTGATAATGCAGGTTAATAAACACACTCTAATGCCACACTGTCAGTCCTACTGCTGTGGAATCATGAACATTTTTATGAATAACCCTGTATTTTATCAGATTTAGTTAACAGTTGTGTTTTTGATATGAGCAATTTACATTTTTGCTAAATTTGATTGTATGTGTCTGCCTTGTTGTAAATTAAATTAAATTATAACTTGAATGAATTTATTGAAATATTCAGCATGGCTAATTGGATTCGGCATAACTTATTATTGTAGATGCTGTCTACTTCATTATGTATGTAATTGCAGTATCATTTTGCTGATTTATAATATACTCTAGATTGCAACACTGCGTAAATAATTTCAATAAATGTTTACACTGAAAATAGCATTAATATTTCCATTTTCTCTTTAATATTACAGTGCATATGGTTGTCTTATGGCTATGCTGATTGGTAGTAAATAACATTTTGAATTTATGACTAACATTTACTCAACAAAAGTGACAACTGAGTTCTATTCAGCTATACGAATAGCTACTGTAATCCTGCAGAGAAGCTGTTTTACAGAAGCATTCAGGTGCAGAGCATTTAATACGACCTGCTCTCACATACAGACCGGGATTTTCTGAGAAAGTTTTTCTTATTTGTTATAAAATGTATATAAATGTTACAGGTCAGTTTTTACTAAGCGAAGGTGTTTGTGTATCTAAATTGATATTTTCATATTCATATTTTCTTTGATATAGAATAATAAAATTAGAAATCTTACCATAAAGGCAGAGGATGCCCAGAAGCAGCACAGTGAGTCTCATCTCTGCATTATTTGAGTCTGAAAGAGCAAAGCTGTCTGTCCAATCCTGCTTTTAGTGCGTTTCACACACACCAGCTCCTCCTCCTTATCGCAGTGCCTGTTCTCTCTAAGGCCTGGTCTCTTGTAAATGTGATCCATGTACCGTCTGAGCTGGACGCTTATGTAATGGCTTTAAAGTAAGATTTAGTTTCCCCTCATGCAGACAAGTGATCCAGCATTGCCATATTTGCATATCTAATGATGATTTTCCATATCTGACTGCTGTTCCACATGCAGACTGGTAAAATAATAAAAAGTCCATTCATGAGTGTCTGACCATACAGCATTAGTGTACACACACACTTCCTGTAAACACACAGAATGATGGAAATTGTCTCTGTGAGCACACAAACAAGAGCACATCACAGGGTGATATTTCATACATTCATTTAACACTGACAGAAAAATCAGGTGAATACTGCCCCCTACAGCTAAATAAGGAAACATAATCTATCATTCAGATTGCCTTTCATCAGTGCCAAAATCTGTGATGTGTATTTATTTGAATTGTGATGAATAATCTCAAAGAGCCAGACATTCCACTTTAAACCAGCCTCTGTCTCTCTGTAAAGCCCTATGTTCAGTCAAGATCACTGTGCTCTCTGACTATTTGGCGATTGACTGTCCCATCTCAATGGGGTCGCTCCTCTCAGTCACCTCAATTTCGTCCCCCAACGAACCTGCTACCTCTAGCATTTGATGTTTATTTTAAGTGTAGTACCGTGTTGTATTTTGGATTCTGTGATCTAGTGACTGATGCATGGTAGTATACCTGGCTTCCGTGTCCTAGTCATGTGGAATGAGCTTCCGCACTTCATCCGTTTTGCAGAGTCCCTCTCTGTCTTTAAGAAACATCTGAAGACGCAGCTCTTCTGTTCTCTCCTGAGCACTTGAAACACTACCCCCTAAAGGAACTTGTCATGTCTCAAACTGTCTCCTACTAAAACTACAAAATATTATTATAAAAAATGTTTAATGTAATGGTTTAATGCTGTTGTTAGCTTTACCTGCTAGTTTGTACCTTGCCTGGTAAACCACTGAAACCTGGTCATGCAGTGCTTCTAATATTGCTGACTGCGTATGGTTTTTCGGTTGTGTTGTTCTGTACTTCACTTGTAAGTCTGTTTGGATAAAAGTGTCTGCTAAATGAATGAATATAAATGAATAAATGTAGTCAGAAAGTTAATTTGTGGTAGGACTCGAATAGTGTTATGCTTACACTCACTGGTCTGCAAGTGTTGTTAGCCTGGTCTGACATAGTTGCTCATTTAACTTGAATGGATACACCTCTGTTCTACTGTGCTGGAATCTGCTCTGGATAAGAGTGTCTGCTAAATGTATGTAATGTAATGTAATAGCATAAGACATTCAAACTGTTTGGTTTTAGATAATAACTGCTCAATGAAAAGACTTTGGTTGTACATTGTTATAAATACAGTGGTGGCCACGCAGAGGAGACGAGGAAGCCAGGTCTCCTCTAACCCTTAGCTTCCTCTGTGTTTCCTGTGTACAGGGAAGCCTCTCCCTCCAGCGCACTGCAGACTGCGCCGCTGTAACGGAGCCGCAGGCCGCGCCGCTGTAACGGAGCCGCAGGCTGCACCGCTGTAACGGAGCCGCAGGCCGCGCCGCTGTAACGGAGCCGCAGGCTGCACCGCTGTAACGGAGCCGCAGGGTGCGCCGCTGTAACGGAGCTGCAGGGTGTGCCGCTGTAACGGAGCTGCAGACTGCGCCGCTGTAACGGAGCTGCTGTAACGGAGCTGCAGGCTGCCCCGCTGTAACGGAGCTGCAGGGTGCGCCGCTGTAACGGAGCCGCAGGCTGCGCCGCTGTAACGGAGCCGCAGGGTGCGCCGCTGTAACGGAGCCGCAGGCTGCGCCGCTGTAACGGAGCCGCAGGCTGCGCCGCTGTAACGGAGCCGCAGGGTGCGCCGCTGTAACGGAGCCGCAGGGTGTGCCGCTGTAACGGAGCTGCAGACTGCGCCGCTGTAACGGAGCTGCTGTAACGGAGCCGCAGGCTGCGCCGCTGTAACGGAGCCGCAGGGTGTGCCGCTGTAACGGAGCTGCAGGGTGTGCCGCTGTAATGGAGCTGCAGGCTGTGCTGCTGTAACGGAGCTGCAGGGTGCGCCGCTGTAACGGAGCCGCAGGCTGCGCCGCTGTAACGGAGCTGCAGACTGCGCCGCTGTAACGGAGCTGCAGGGTGCGCCGCTGTAACGGAGCTGCAGACTGCGCCGCTGTAACGGAGCTGCAGGGTGCGCCGCTGTAACGGAGCCGCTGTAACGGAGCTGCAGGGTGCGCCGCTGTAACGGAGCTGCAGACTGCGCCGCTGTAACGGAGCTGCAGGGTGCGCCGCTGTAACGGAGCTGCAGGCTGCGCCGCTGTAACGGAGCCGCAGGGTCCGCCGCTGTAACGGAGCCGCAGGGTGTGCTGGGTAAATTATCCCTGAGCTAAACTTCTATATATTCCATATTTAGGGAACATGTAAAATAATGATGAATAAAAACATTTTTCCTCCTATACTGTCATTATGATTGCCTTATTTAATGTGCAAAATAACAGCATAAACATCTAAAATAAACATTGTGTTTTACATGGAAAATATGGGAGCCAATGTAATATCATAACATGTAATATCACTATCTTTCTTGACCAATCAATGTGTCTTTAATGCTTTCATGATCTTTGCTGCTTGAATTTAGACAGAGTGGCAGTTTGAGGGGGCAAAAATAGAGAAGGAGGCGTGAGGTGCAGAGTGGGAGATCAATGTGGAGAATGGGGTGCAGGGGAATCTCTCCTCTCTGCTCTGGAGCTGTGGGGAGCTGCTCACTTCTCAGTACTGCAGGGCTGCTGGAGCTGGCTGCAGGCTACAAGCTGGGTGTGGAACCACCATGTGAATATTCTCTGTCTCACTGTGCTCCTGTTTATGTACTATAAAGTTCCTTGTATATGTTATCAACCCTGAGTGCACGCTCAGTATTTTCTCCTCAAAGCGTGTAAGTGACTCATTGAGGTTTTTATCTGCGGTTCACAAACTGTGTTCATACACTTCATCTGCTAGCTCATGCACCCCTCATATCACAAACCACAGCAACTACATCTCACAATGGAAAGGAAACCATCAGCATAGATGCACAAAACATTTACTCTTTTTGAGCCATTAAATATACACCTGCAAAGCATACGTCCGCCATTAAAGGTTTCTGGTAAAAGTTCATAGATTGGGCCACATTTTAACCTCAAATGGTGTAACATACCTTACTCACAGCTAGCCTCTGCCAAAGAGTTTTCCCATTTGACACCTTTATATGTGGCAGCTTGACAATCATATACTCTTCAGGTGGGTAGATGAAAAATCTCAGTGCTAATTGATATATATATATGGAAATAAGGTGACATTAGGTATCAGAGCTTTGGAATGGTGATTTGGTTTGTGTCATGTGGTCCAAGCTATTCCATGTAACTTTGCCTAATTTAATAATGAACCTGATTTAATAACGGAGTGTCCTTTTACTGGCACTGAGGAGATGAAGCACTTTAGCTGCTTCCGTAAGTCATGTTTTTCAGACCCGGTACCAGTCTTGCTGCTCTTCTCTCTGCTGCATCTAGGGTCTCTATATCTTTTTTTAGCACAGTGACCACAACTGAACAGTCTTTTAAATGCTTTCACCACATACTTTCCACTTGTGTTCAACTCCGGCCAAAGACCCCAGCATTCTGTTAGCCTTTGTAACTGCTCTAGTATAATGTCTTGTTCTGAGAGTTGGATCTACTGTAACATCTATCGCTTATTCAGAATTTCCCTAATTATCTTTGTACCTCTAAAGGTTTCTGATTTGATGTTTTTATTGACATCATGCAGTATTTTTCTTCTTGTGATCTTGAATTTCTGAGATTATATTATATTCATACAATACATACTCATGTGCACTTCATCCGATTCATGCATATATTAATGTGTTTGTGTCTGTGCATGTGTGTGAGTGAATGTTTGTGTCAATGTGCAGGCGTGTGTGGATTTGAGGTATGTTGTGTGCAATCATGTTTAACCATGAGGTTGTGGGTTCAGTCCACTTCAAGATGCTGCATCCTGCAGAAATCAAGATGAACTCTGATCCGTTGACCCATGTATACCTTCTGTACCACTGAGGAGTGCTATCAATTAAGGGTCACATTGTCCTTTTGTATGAGTTCATCTGAATCTCACAAACGCAAATGTTGCACCTTCACAACAAAGGAAAGAGCTTCTCTGTGTAGCAATATAAAATGCATAATATCAGAATAAGGAACATAATACTAGTATATATTTGTCATCTCAAAGACTTTGCTTTACTTAAGATAACTTTATAACTGCCCATTACGGAAGATTTTTACACAGTTTGTACAGAGCACAGTGTAGTAGCCCCGAGAAGGCTTTCTTAACAATTCAGTCAACTGGAACAAAAAACCATTACATTCAAACACATTCATTACATTCAAATCCTTCCTTTATGTTTACGGGATCAAACTTTTGCAGAACCCAAGTCAAAGCAGCGACACCTATGACCTGAAGGCAGAATGATTTTTGTTTCCATTTGACACAGAGTCCATGGAGAAATAAGTTCATTCATAAGCAGTGACTCATTGATGCTATAGTAAAGCACCAGGAGTAGGTAAGATTTTATTGAATGGGGCGTCTTCCAAACATCGACTGCATGCTTAGTAACAGAAACTACTGGAGAAGGACAGCGAGAGATCATGTGACCAATGAAAAGTGCCGCCTTTCACAAGACTATAAGAGACGCTGCTGTTCAGAGAGACAGGGTCAGATTGATTCTGCTGTTCAGAGAGACGGGGTCACAGAGACGCTGCTTTTCAGAGAGACGGGGTCACAGAGATTCTGCTGTTCAGAGAGACGGGGTCACAGAGACGCTGCTGTTCAGAGAGACGGGGTCAGAGAGACGCTGCTGTTCAGAGAGATGGGGTCACAGAGAGACAGGGTCACAGAGACGCTGCTGTTCAGAGAGACGGGGTCAGAGAGACGCTGCTGTTCAGAGAGACGGGGTCAGAGAGACGCTGCTGTTCAGAGAGACGGGGTCACAGAGATGCTGCTGTTCAGCTGTACTGCTGCAGCCTGCTGTCATTTGAGTTGTAACTCAGCGTTTTACAAAGAGAGTAAGTAACTTCAGTAACACTGCATGCTGTAGCCTTGTGCTTCTGGGGGTGTCTGTGGTTAATGTCTGCAGAGTCACCTGAAACAGGAGCACATGGGAGATGTTCCATGAGGCGTATTAGGGATCAGTGCTGTATGGTCAGCCTGTGAGTATGAGAGTGAGATTACAGAGATCCTGACTGATCTACATCCAAAGATAAATGTTTATGAATCAGCTATTTGCCTTTATGGCCCTGCCTCTCTCAGGTACACAGTTACAGGCTTCAGACTGTAGTTACTCTGGCCTGTCTATGATGGCAGAAATGACACTTCCCCTACCTCCACTTCCTGTTGTCTTCTTTCTCTTCAGATAGATGACAGTCCCCAGTACAGGTATGATGACTGAGACTCCAGCTCCAATGCCAGCTATCAGAGGGATGCTGGATGCTGGATGTGTATCTGGGAGATAGAGCAGAGGGGTCAGCAGCAGTGTGGTCCAGAGCTTAATAAGCTGGGAGTTTGGTGTCTTTTAAAAAATAAGTTTTAGGGTTGTGTTGGGAATGGTCTGCTGTGGATTGATGTATAAATTAGTATTTGATACTTATTTTTCGTGTAGTATTGTGATGTATTTTGGATTCTGTGTTCTAGGGACTGTTGCATTGTAGTATACTTGGCCTCTGTCACATTGGACAAGTTAACTTGTGGTAGGGCCTGAATAACGTTATGCTCACACTCACTGGTCTGGGAGTGTTGTTAGCCTGGTCTGACACTATTGCTTGTTTAAATTTGAATGAATACACTTGTTCTATTATGCTGGAAGTTGCTCTGGATAAGAGCATCTGCTAAATGCATGTATGTAATGTAATGCTGCCATGTGGAAAGGCTGTGTACTGGTAAAATATGACTTGCACAGACAAGCTCACCACAAGGGCACCAGCAGCGACAAGCTGCAAACCCGAGGAGTGCAGGCAACAGCTTTCCTTTAACTGCTACATTACTGCACTAGATACATCACATGCACCCTGCAGGAAACCACCACTGGCACCCTCAGTGAATGAGTCAGTAATACTGTGTACACACACACACACACACACACACACACACACAAACACAAACACAAACACAAACACACACAAACACACTCACACTCACACTCACACTCACACTCACACTCACACTCACACTCACACTCACACTCACACACACACACACACACTCACACTCACACTCACACTCACACTCACACTCACACTCACACACACACTCAGACACACACTCACACACACACACACACACACACACACACACACACACACACACACACACACACACAATGACAATGACAAACACAGTATCTCACCAAAGCAGTACTCTTCAGGTCTGACTATGACTGTCATGTTACTGGCTGGGTTTGCAGCCACACAGCTGTAGGTGGAGCTGTACTCTTCTATCTCCAGAGGGAGAGACAGGTTGGTGTTGAGATCAGGGCTGCTGGTGTGGGACAGTGTCTCCCCCTCTCTCTGCCAGGACAGGGTGACCTCTCTCCCGTTCTCCACAGAGCACAGCACACTGCAGGTGGGTTTCATCTTGCTCCTGCTGGACACTTGAGGTGTGGACACTGGAACTGTGCAGAGACACAAAAGTAAGGAGATCCTTCAGCACTGGTCAGTACACACTGGCCCCTGACTCCACCCTGGGTGTGACAGAGCAGGTTGTCAGTTCATACTGTACTCAAATAAACAGCTCAAGATTCACATTTCACACATAATTTATACTCCACACACAGAGAATATGTCAGTAATAA
Organism: Megalops cyprinoides; assembly: GCF_013368585.1. NCBI lineage: Eukaryota > Metazoa > Chordata > Actinopteri > Elopiformes > Megalopidae > Megalops > Megalops cyprinoides. The sequence continues at coordinate 26,675,227 of NC_050604.1, forward strand.
ATTAGAAAGGACATTGAATATAGTGGTGATACTCACTGTACACATTCAGCTGGTAGAAAGTCACTAATTTCTCCCCATCATGACTCTGTATTTTATACTCTCCAGAATCCTCCATCTTCAGGTCAGTGATGGAGAAGAATCCAGTGCTGCTGTCCCACTGCAGTCTGTCTGTGGGGTGAGTATTCCTGGCAATTCTCTTATTGTCTTTTATGAGGAATCCAAATGTTTTCACTGCAGCTGGAAAAGAGACTGTCTCTCCCACAATGCCTTTCAGCTTCCTCACCTCAGATGGAGCAGAGAACCCACATATACCTGGAGAGAGAGAGAGAAAGAGAGAGAGAGAGCAAATGTTCATTGACATTTATAAGGCATGGGTTATTGCAGTCTTAAAGATGTTACAAGATGGGGGAAGATGGCCTCTGATTAAAATGTATATTAAAATGTATAAATACTGAAAAATGATTCCTCACTGGCATGTCCAAAGGAGGAGTTAGGAGGCAGTGGTTATGTCACAGTGTTTCTGTCCATTACGTCCATTCTGTACATGTCACATCCATTTTTTAATGGAAACATGCTATTGCTGTATTCTTACACTGTTCTGCTGTAAAAGTTCTTTTTATTCATGGGTTGTTGCTTATCAGCACATTAATACTAAAAAAATCCTCCCACTACTTTCCTTATATGGAAGAAAACTACAAAACTCCTCCCCTGAGTTTGATCTTACATCCCTTTACATTTTGATGTTTGCATTCAGCTGGATATGCACTAACGTGAGTCAGGATAAGTGTTACTCAAAAGTCTAACAGCAGTGACACACATGACCTGCAACCTTATGGTTAGAAACCCAGTTCCACAGCAAAACCAAAGCCATGATTTTATACGATGATCTTCATGTGTAGATCCCAGGGTGCTTTGCAACAAAATTGAAATAAAATCTGCTTGAAGTCCAAATCCAGAAGAGGAACATACATGTGAAAACAGGTAGATTTCCTGTTTGCTTTTCAGGGGTGGCTTGATGAGCACAGCTTGCTTTAAAGCAAAGGAAACTTCCAGACCTCGGTGAGGAGTTTACAATATAATAATAATAATAATTATAATAATAATGATAATATCTCATTTCAGGAAAACCCTCCCATATATTATACTCCCATAGAGTATAAGCTAGGCTAATATAGTTAAATCAGCAATAAAATAGTTGAACCTGACAGTACACAGACAAGGCACTGCCTTCTGCCAGCTGAGGACCCTTCATGCAGGGCAGTATGTGGCAGTACCTACCTACATAACACTATATATGACCCATCATTCCTATTGGTCAATTTGCATTCCAGTGCATTGCATTGCCAATGGCAGACTGAGCAGCAGAGCAAAGACCCGGGAGTGGAGTCACCTCAGAGGCGGAACGGATTCAAACAGGAGCATCCTCATTCATTTACATTTACATTTATTCATTTGGCAGACGCTTTTATCCAAAGCGACTTACATAAGTTACAGTTCCTTAAAATGTTATCCATTTATACAGCTGGATATTTACTGAGGCAATTGTGGGTTAAGTACTTTTGTGGGTATTAAGGTTGTATTAAGTGGGTACTTTTGAAGGACACTGAAAAGCCTCTGCTAAAATGCAAATAATGTAAAAATGTAATGAGCTTCACAAAGTTGATATTGCTGCTAGGGTTCTCACTTTTCCACTTGTAACCAAGACCAATGTGCAACATGTATAACCTGGTGTAATGAGCAGAAAACCTGGACTTCTTAGCAGTGGAAGATGTTAATACGGTCTGATGAGACTTCTTTGAGTATTTTCCTATACCTGGCTGGGTTTATGTTTGCAGAAGGCAAAAGGAAGCCTACAACCCACACTGCCTGTTCCCAGCTGTTAAACACGGTGGTGAATCTGCTATGGTATCAGCAGACATTTCATGGGAGTCGCTGGGTCTGATTATTACTCTGCATGGTATAATTACAGCCAGAGACCATGAAGCCATTTTAGGTGACCAGGTGCACCCTGTGGTGCAAACACTGTTTCCTCAAGATGGTTTGATACGGTTGGTGGAAATGTTTCGCACATTACAGTTTGTGAGCACAGTGTTTCAATGGATTACCAGGAAAAACTCTGATTAGGTTTTCAAGACCAATGCACTGTAATTAGGAATTAAATAAAACAACCTGCAATCTAACCTTTCAATTTACAAAATTACAAAAATATCTATTCTACTATGATTTATATATTTATTTAGAGTAATATCCCCACCAGCCTTACTCACATTAGAGAAGTTGGTACTTTACCTGCCTGTCTTCACCTTATAAATCACACAGACAGTATAATGGGGAAACACTGATGCTGACAGAAATGCTGAATCAGCCTGATAATGCAGGTTAATAAACACACTCTAATGCCACACTGTCAGTCCTACTGCTGTGGAATCATGAACATTTTTATGAATAACCCTGTATTTTATCAGATTTAGTTAACAGTTGTGTTTTTGAGCAATTTACATTTTTACTAAATTTGATTGTATGTGTCTACCTTGTTGTAAATGAAATTAAATTATAACTTGAATTTATTGAAATATTCAGCATGGCTAATTGGATTCGGCATAACTTATTATTGTAGATGTTGTCTACTTCATTATGTACATAATTGCAGTATCATTTTGTTAATTTGTAATATACTCTAGCTTGCAGTACTGAGTAAATACTTTCAATAAATGTTTAAAGTGAAAACAGTATTAATATTTCCATTTTCTCTTTAATATTACAGTGCATATGGTTGTCTTATGGCTATGCTGATTGGTAGTCAATGACATTTTGAATTTATGACTAACATTTACTCAACAAAAGTGACAACTGAGTTCTATTCAGCTATACGAATAGCTACTGTAATCCTGCAGAGAAGCTGTTTTACAGAAGCATTCAGGTGCAGAGCATTTAATATGACCTGCTCTCACATACAGACTGGGATTTTCTGAGAAAGTTGTGCTTTTCTTATTTGTTATAAAATGTATATAAATGTTACAGGTCAGTTTTTACTAAGCGAAGGTGTTTGTGTATCTAAATCGATATTTTCATGTTCATATTTTCTTTGATATAGAATAATAAAATTAGAAATCTTACCATAAAGGCAGAGGATGCCCAGAAGCAGCACAGTGAGTCTCATCTCTGCATTATTTGAGTCTGAAAGAGCAAAGCTGTCTGTCCAATCCTGCTTTTAGTGCGTTTCACACACACCAGCTCCTCCTCCTTATCGCAGTGCCTGTTCTCTCTCAGGCCTGGTCTCTTGTAAATGTGATCCATGTACCGTCTGAGCTGGACGCTTATGCAATGGCTTTAAAGTAAGATTTAGTTTCCCCTCATGCAGACAAGTGATCCAGCATTGCCATATTTCCATATCTAATGATGATTTTCCATATCTGACTGCTGTTCCACATGCAGACTGGTAAAATAATAAGGTCCACTCATGGGTATCTGACCATACAGCACTAATGCACACACACACTTCCTGTAAACACACAGAATGATGGAAATTGTTCTCTATGAGCACACAAACAAGAGCACATTACAGGCTGATCTTTCATACATTCATTTAACACTGACAGAAAAATCAGGTGAATAATTTATGGCTGAAGATGAGTTCATTTCTTATTTCAATAACAAAAAAATTAAGAATTATAACACAAAACATACCAAGTACTGTGCTAATACTGCAAATTCCATCAGTGTGACTACACTGCCCTCTACAGCTAAAAAAGGAAACTTAAATCTATCATTCAGATTGTCTTTCATTAGTGCCAAAAGCTGTGATGTGTATTTATTTGAATTGTGAGAAATAATCTCAAAGAGCCAGACATTCCACTTTGAACCAGCATCTGTCCCTCTGTGAAACCCTATGTTCAGTCAAGATCACTGTGCTCTCTGACTATTGGGTGATTGTTTGTCCCATCTCAATGGGGTCACTCCTCTCAGACACGATCCCTGTCTGTACTGATCCCTCAGTGATGAACGAACCCAGGACAGCGGAATCAATGGCCATCTTCTGATACAGACTGAAGACCCACCTCTTCAGACTGCATCTTCGTTCCACCTCAATTCCCGCCCCCCAACACCTGCTACCTCTAGCATTTGATGTTTATTTTAAGTGTAGTACTGTGTTGTATTTTGGATTCTGTGATCTAGTGACTGATGCATGGTAGTATACCTGGCTTCCGTGTCCTAGTCATGTGGAATGAGCTTCCGCACTTCATCCGTTTTGCAGAGTCCCTCTCTGTCTTTAAGAAACATCTGAAGACGCAGCTCTTCTGTTCTCTCCTGAGCACTTGAAACACTACCCCCTAAAGGAACTTGTCATGTCTCAAACTGTCTCCTACTAAAACTACAAAATATTATTATAAAAAAATGTTTAATGTAATGGTTTAATGCTGTTGTTAGCTTTACCTGCTAGTTTGTACCTTGCCTGGTAAACCACTGAAACCTGGTCATGCAGTGCTTCTAATATTGCTGACTGCGTATGGTTTTTCGGTTGTGTTGTTCTGTACTTCACTTGTAAGTCTGTTTGGATAAAAGTGTCTGCTAAATGAATGAATATAAATGAATAAATGTAGTCAGAAAGTTAATTTGTGGTAGGACTCGAATAGTGTTATGCTTACACTCACTGGTCTGCAAGTGTTGTTAGCCTGGTCTGACATAGTTGCTCATTTAACTTGAATGGATACACCTCTGCTCTACTGTGCTGGAATCTGCTCTGGATAAGAGGTGTCTGCTAAATGTACAGTGCCCCTGGTCAAAATTTCTGTTACTGTGAATAGTTAAGTGAGTAGAAGATGAACTGATCTCCAAAAGGCATAAAGTTAAAGACGAAACATTCTTTTCAACATTTTAAGCAAGATTAGTGTATTATTTTTGTTTTGTACAATTTTAGAGTGGGAAAAAAAGGAAAGGAGCACCATGCAAATGTTTGGGCACCCCAAGAGATTTGAGCTCTCAGATAACTTTTACCAAGGTCTCAGACCTTAATTAGCTTGTTAGGGCTGTGGCTTGTTCACAATCATCGCTAGGAAAGACTAAGTGATGCAAATTTCAAAGCTTTATAAATACTCTGACTCCTCAAACCTTGCCCCAACAATTAGCAGCCATGGGCTCCTCTAAGCAGCTGCCTAGCACTCTAACAATTAAAATAATTGATGCCCACAAAGCAGGAGAAGGCTATGAGAAGATAGCAAAGCATTTTCAGGTAGCTGTTTCCTGAGTTTGTAATGTAATTAAGAAATGGCAGTTAACAGGAACGATGGAGGTCAAGTTGAGGTCTGGAAGACCAAGAAAACTTTCAGAGAGAACTGCTTGTAGGATTGCTAGAAAGGCAAATCAAAACCACATTTGACTGCAAAAGACCTTCTGGAAGATTTAGCAGACTCTGGAGTGGTCGTGTACTGTTCTACAGTGCAGCGACACCTGCACAAAAATGACCTTCATGGAAGAGTCATCAGAAGAAAACCTTTCCTGCGACCTCACCACAAAATTCAGTGTCAGAAGTTTGCAAAGGAACATCTAAACAAGCCTGATGCATTTTGGAAACAAGTCCTGTGGACTGATGAAGTTAAAATAGAACTTTTTGGCCACAGTGAGCTAAGATATGTTTGGAGGAAAAAGGGTGCAGAATTTCATGAAAAGAACACCTCTAACTGATAAGCACGGGGTAGATTGATCATGCTTTGGGCTTGTGTTGCAGCCAGTGGCATGGGGAACATTTCACTGGTAGAGGGAAGAATGGATTCAATTAAATACCAGCAAATTCTGGAGGCAAACATCACACCATCTGTAAAAAAGCTGAAGATGAAAAGAGGATGGCTTCTACAACAGGATAATGATCCTAAACACACCTCAAAATCCACAATGGACTACCTCAAGAGAAGAGGCGCAAGCTGAAGGTTTTGCCATGGGTCTCACAGTCCCCCGACCTGAGGATTGGTTTGCAAAAGCTTCGTATCCTGCCGTCAACGGGCTGATGAAACGACGCGTTGCTTACCTATGGACATGACGATGGACTAAATTTCTTAACGACAGAAATTTTTCAGCCTTCAGTCGTCGTGGCCGATAAAATCGATCCTACCAGAAACTTCGATTCGTTTTGAAACGGTGAATAGTGCCAAACTGCATGCATTTAAAACAAGCATGTAAAAACGGAATTTTGCCATCTTCTTTGTATCCTTTTGGATTATTCTCAGAAGCAGGAACGGAAACCTATGACATGTTGTAAACAGCCAATTCAAATAACATACGGGCGCTGACGTAGTCCGTGTGTTCCTCACGGCATATAAGACTTTTAACTGGTATTCTCTAATAAAATGTTCTGGTGGCTGTTGTGGTTTTCCGGTGCCTAGCTTGGGCAGATTTTGCAAGCGCTTCTTGGCGAAGTAAGCGCGTCCTGCACAAACTGTAAAGGATAACTTTTACGGCACAGAGGCATGCGCATGTGCACGGCTAGCCTCCGCTGCATTGCCATACAATGCTGGAAAGGCTGCGAGGGCAGTGTCTGGCGTTTCTGGCATTGTGTGCGGAAGAAAATGGCCTTGACCTACCAATCCAAGGGAGTAAGGGAAACGGCTCTGGGGATCTCCTTGCGGGACGGCGCTGTGTTACGGGCTCCACCGCCACCGGAGCCGCAGCGGCGGATTGTTCTGCTTAGTTTAGATTGTTTAGTTTTATTTAAATCGTTAACACGGTGGAAATGGTCTAAACCGGGCTTCTGGGAACCGACGTCGAACAGAAGTCTCCAAAATACTGTCTCGCGAGTCCCAGTGACACAAGCAGCAGAAACGACCAGCGATTTAATCAGGGCAGGCCCCCAACAAACCACTGCATACCGGCGGCCCGGCTGAAACAAACAGCGTTTGCAAACAAATATATTCATTGTGAGCCCCCTGACACGAATTCTGATAACCGGCCTCCTCATCCAGAGTGCATTAAAAACGTGGACACCATCGCCCCCCCCCCTAAACAAGAAGTGTGCGTGCGTGAGGAATGTGTGTGGCCCTAACCCTGACATATCCTATTTATATGCGCGGTTCGCTGCACAGACAGTAAGCACACAAAATGCACTCTGAGCTGGAGGTAAAGGTGGGTCTGTTCACTAAGCAGACACTTATGTGTTTAGGGTCAAGCAGGCAGCCTTGGTAAGCGCAAATCAAGTGGGAGAGCAGACAAGACAAAGGATGTAAGTGTCTTTGAATGCAGCATGGTAGTGGGTGCCTGTATGAGTATCACGGGCAGGAGCCCTGCTGGAGGTTTCACACATGACGGAGTCACAGGTGTAACAGGAATAATCCACCACCCAACTATCATCCAGCCCGCAGCAGTGCTGTGGTCAGAAACAGCCCACTGTTGAAAGAGGCAGACAGAGGATGACTGGATTTTTTATATATATATAGGTTTTCAGCACTGCTCTCTGCAGATCTGTTGTTTCTGCTGACACAGAGGAATCTGACAAGATTTTCATTTTTACAGTTTTAATTTCAACTCTGTGGCATTATTGTAATGTTCTCATTACCAGCAGCAGTAATGTTCTCACTACCAGCAGCAGTAATGTTGTCACTACCAGCAGCAGTAATGTTCTTACTACCAGCAGCAACAATGTTCTCACTTTAATTGTTGTGAGCTCCAGCTAGACCACACAGCTCCACCCTGCAGCCACACCCTCCTCTACTGTACAGGCTTAATGGCAGAGCATCACACCCTCCTCTACTGTACAGGCTTAATGGCAGAGCATCACACCCTCCGTCTGAGGTGTGTGCGTGGCATTAAAAGAATTTCACACATCAGATAGAAACCTCACTCATGAGGTTGTGTAATAGCCCTGTATATCCACATGAGGGAGATGTTATATCTCCCAAACTCTGACATAAGGCCAGAACTGTCAGCAAATGGTTGAGGAACTGAATGTTTTTACGAAAGACACAATGAGTTATAGAAATATAATTACAGGAAAGATAAAGTGACATTCAGAGAGAGAGAATAAGAGAGGAATGAGAGAGAGAGGAGTGGCTGATGAGGAGAATAATACAGTGAGGGGAGGGCTGACA